>NW_026933718.1:0-5887 GCF_032062105.1 Saccostrea cuccullata | reverse complement strand
AAAAAAGATTCTGATTTCACACACAAGTATTCTGAAGTTGACATCAAGAAGATGCTTGAGTTTCTGATTGACAATATCTATGTGGTTTTTGGAGACCAGGTCTTCCAACAATCTATTGGAATTCCCATGGGAATCAATTGCGCCCCTTTATTAGCAGACCTCTTTTTGTATTCATATGAAGTAGAATTTATGCAAATCTTATGCGTGAAAAGAAGAAAACACTTGCTGTGGCCTCGACCTTCAGATAAATCGACGACGTTTTGTCAATTAACAACGGTAATTTCTAGTCCCAAGTCGATACGATATATCCAGGAGAGTTTGAGATAAAAGATACCACAGACTCTGAAACATCTGTTTCATACTTAGATATTTTACTTGAAAAAGACATTAATGGTAACCTAACGACCAAGTTATATGATAAATGTGACGACTTTAACTTTTCTATCGTCAACTTCCCTTACTTATGCAGCAATAAACCTTCATCACCTGCATACGGAGTGTATATATCTCAGTTGATTCGATACGCAAGAGCATGCTCTACGTATGAACAATTTCTAAAACGAGGTAAATTATTGATAAGCAAGTTGATGAATCAAGAATATCAGCAGTCTCGTTTAAAGTCATCATTTCGTAAGTTCTATGGTCGATACAATGACCTTGTCAGCAAATACAATTTATCGTTGAGTCAAATGCTGACTAACGTTTTTCATGCCAATTGTTAGTCCATTATTTATACACTGAATTGACAACGGATTTTTCCATTATTTCACGATCATGACAAGGAGCAAACGGCGGGTGTGACCGGTCAGCAGGGGATGCTCACTTCTCCATGGCACCTGATCCCACCTCTGATGTTTCGGAGGTCCCTGTTTGCTCTGCTCCTATTTTGTATTGTTTTATGGACTTTGATATTGAATACTGTTCGTTATCTCCATATCCTTGCTTATTTCGTTTTATATATGTAAGTCTCCAAAGTGCGATGGTGACGCCAAAGTCCGATGGTCTCGCCAAATCCTGATGGTCTGCACCATACGCCGATGGCTCGCTTCTTTATGGACGCCAAAGTCCGATGGTCACGCCAAAGTCATATGGCGCATTTCCTATGAGACACGTTGCGCTAAAATGCGATAGTCTAAAACGCCAAAGTCCGATGGTGGGGGCAAACAATCAACGTTTATGTCGTCACAATGATACGACGTCAGTTCTTGACACCGTTGTCCTGCATTCGTCCTCGAACACAATTTTATTCATTTTGCTTATTGCTTGCACCGTCGAGAGATATTAGAATAAGTCCTCACACACCACTCGATTGATTAGGATTAGTTCTTGCTTTGCGCCAATCCGGGAGATTTAGGATTAGTTTTTGCACACGGATGAAGTAATTAGGGTTAGTCACCCAAGATATCTAGGTTATAGTTGATACACTCTTTTCGAGCGTTTAGTGTTAGTCTCAGACCTATCCGGGATATAAGGGTTAGTTTTCGAAAAATGATATTTATTTATACTTATTGTTAAGTCTTGGCCAGGCGCGGCATTGAGGTTTGGCGCAGTAGTAGTACTATGACGTCATAAACGTTAATTGTTTTCCGCACCATCGGACTTTGGCGTGTCATACCATCTGGGTTTAGCGCAGACCATCGCATTTTGGAGTCCTACATATTTATATACCGGTAGATATTATTCCGCCGTGTGATCAGGTAACGAGTATGACCTATGAATAACTTCATACAGATATGAAGATATTTGCTTGTTTATATAAAAGAGAGATACAACAAATGTATAGATAAACAAAAACAGCCCCAAATTTGTATTGAAATCCTACCTTGTTCTTTAATTATTTTCCTCACATTTAATTTCTTTAAAAATATAAAATCGTACATTTCTTTAAAAATATAAAATCGTATTCAAATGTATTTAAGAATTACAAGAAATTTTAAACGAAATAGACACACCGAATCTCGTTTGAAATATTTGTTTCAAATCGAAAATTACGAGGGTTGATTCCAAAGCTCGTGGAATTCATATTTTATTTATTTATTTATTAGTGAGAGTGGTTGAAAATTACAAATGAGAATTCGAATAAAGACACTTAATTTTTTTTCTATACATGTTAACCTATTTTTTCAATATATATTGTAGTAGCTTTATGGCAGTTGCCATTGAAACGGATGTTTGAAAATGTTTTAATTCTTAATACTTAAGACGTTAAATGAGAAAAACCCACGCTAGATAGCATATAAAACGAAAATTACGTCATTATTACGACTGATTGACCTTTTATAAACCTTTGTGTGAAAGTTTATCTAATTTAACTGGATATCTAGTTTATTAGTTGTTGGTTTATTGTTTATCTATAAATTGCTAGACACCGTAAAATGTCGGTCAAATTCATAAGTTTTGTTAAAATCTCGAAAACACTCTAACTTAAACGCGAATTTTACTGATACAGGCTGTAGAAAAATGCATTAAGCAACTGGTTTTCCAATGGAGTGAGAAATTTAAGAAAAATACAACTTCCATGGAGGCTGATTAAAGGCGTGGTCATCATTTGGATGGTATGTTTTATCCTCGCAGACAAACTACGCATTAATAGATGTTTACCGTTGACGTACTGTGCTTGACTTTGCTACTGAAAATGGAACACCGTATAGACAGATAGGAAGTATTTTTAAAATATGAGTGTAATATGAAGAAAAGTTGGTGTGGAGAATACCCGGACTTTTCTTGAGAAAAAAAATGGAGAAAAGTCAGCATTCTGTAGTATTATTTAATGGAATTTGATGTTCGTTTAACGTGACGTGACATACTTAACTTGACGTTACGTCGAAGTCTTGCCTAATTTTACCTTATCGATGTTCAGAAAGCTTGTGTGACCTTATTGGTAATTGGAACGTGGTGAAATATTGCATAATGACTCTTTCTTACTGTTTGCTTTCATCAAGTAACGATAAAATTTAAGAAAGAAATTCCACGGACATTTGGATCAACCTTCGCATTTTCAAAATGCATCAACTTTGTACTTCATTCATTCCCGACATGCCGATGGAAATTTGTAGTAATCGTAATTGTTCTCCTCATAAGAACAAGATCGCTCATGCGTGTAGCAATATGAAGGTTCCGCACCACGACGGACGCTGAATCCATAACAGTTAGTACTATCTCGACATAGCTGTTTACAACCAGCGAGAGAAGAGAGACCTCTGTAATTCTGATTATAGCCAATTTTCTTTTCCTTCTTAATCAGATCTGAAATAAAATTTTGAATAGCAATTTAAGTTAAAGCATCTAATTTAACTAGAGATACTGTGAGGAATTAGCTCACTAAATGATACCCCCGCCTGCCATATATGAATGCTCGTATAATGGCAGTGCCCATGTTTTGCTATGGGAAACCCAGAATATGTGTCGGATCGAAACGTAAAATAGAAGGTGCACGATGGCAATATGTAATAACGATTCTGTGGATGTCTCATAAAATTTCATTCAGTGGTATATGGGAGGATTCCGGATAAGAGATGGGTACCCCAAAGCGTAACAGACGGACGGACGGTCATCCCGATTACTATATGCCCTACCGCTTTTCAAGCAGGTGGTATAAAAAAGAAAATCAACATGAATAATTATAAACATTAACATATGTACATTTGGAAAGGCACACATACAAATACATGTAATGATATTTCATGAATTTCACAGGCAAGGCATCAGCCTTAAAATTTTACATATATTAGGTAGACAATTCAAACTTACCGTCACAAATGGTTTTTTTCTTGGTTGGAGCAATTAGTGAAGTTAGCGCAATCATTGCAGGCAGATTTTCCCGTTTTACCTTGATATGTTCCATCTGGACAAACAAGACACATCGACTGCCCAGTCTGATTCTGATAATGCCCGGCCGGGCATTCTTTGCAGTGGGTCTTACCTACGACAATATGTTTTGCTTAGTCAAATTTCTGTAATTTTATAATGAATTTCACGGTATTACATACCATAAGATTGCTCCCAAGAGAGAGTACTTTATCTATTACAGGCAACTGGAAAGCAATCATTCCTTCTAGATCAGCCTTCCATAGTTAATTTTTTTTAAAGATAACCTAACGATCAATTGTACTATTCTCAGCTGACAAATTAAAGCACAGGCGTTGTTTGCTGCCATTCACGGGCAATCACTGATCTCTTCGTGTAATGAAACATTTGGAGATTACGAACAGTATTCAAACTTAAAAGTGCATCAAACAATACACAATGGGAGCAGAGTAATAACGGACTTCCAAATTATTAGAGGTGGGATCAGGTGCTATGGACGAGTAAGCATTCCCTGCCAACCTGTGCTCCTTCTCAAGATCGAAAAATAAACGGAAAATCCATCGTCAAATAAGTGTGTAAATAATGGTTTAAAGATTAGTATGAAAAATGTCGGTCATCATTTGACTCAATGGAAAATTGTGCTTGCCGACAAGGTCATTGTATAGACCATAGAACTTACGAAATGATGACTTTAAACGAGACTGCTGAAATCCTGGTTTCATCAATGTTTCTGTCAATAATAATTTAGAAATTGTACATACAGTAGAACATGCCCTTTCGTATCGAATCAACTGAGAGATATACACCTAGGTGTTGAAGGTATATTGCAGTATAAGTGAAAAAGTCACAAAAGTAACATTTAAGAAATAAATAATAAATACATGTAAATACTGAAAAAGTTAAAATTTTTCGTGGTGTCAAATTTTCGCGGTTTGAGTAAAAACTCTTGGTTCCTTGGGATTTGTTGGATGAAGAATTTTTGAGTAGTTATGTAACTATGTAACATTTTACATTTCGCGGTGGACATGAATTCGTGGGTTCCGTCATACCTTGAAAACAACGAAAATTAAACCCCCATGAAAATTTTTGATTTCACAGTAGTATGTTAACGTGAACTTTATTTAAATTAAATAAAAAAATCTTAGTAAACAAAGATACATAAAGGGTTACAGTAAATACTCAAGCCCTTTTCTCTACCTCTCACTATATTTTTGACAGCAGTGTAGCGAAAACTCCAGGAGTACTGTACATCAACTTATATTTTGAGAAGGGATGTTAAGGGTCCTCCACGCATCCACAGCTTATGCTCTTATATTATTGAGCTTTGCTTTTAACAAGCATATCAACCTTTAAAAACTGGCGGCCAGGAATTAAAATATAATTTATACTGATTTTTTTAAAATAATAATTTCACAAGTTTCGAGATATTTTTCCTAAGGCATTTTCATACCTAGCACAACAAATTTTGTCTAACCTTTTCGTATATTTTTAAGCTCACAGAATAACCATAAAAACTTAATTTTATCGATCGACATATTTTTTAGAGAAATTTATTTAATTTATAAAAAATAAATAAAACTCACTTTCTCTAAAATATATCTAGAGAAAAATCAAAGAAGACTTCTTTTGTACAGAATAAGCATCACTGAATTAGATTACGCCAAAAATTGAATTTAAATTAAATGCACTGATGCATAAAAAATATTTTCAAAATCTTTGGTATCAAAGTTCATTTTCGAGGTTATCTTTCCTGTTGCCTGGGACTCAAAAGCTTTGGCAAGTCTCCGCATACGTAACCATACTATAGTTACTCATTATTGGCTACTGAACTGGACAGATATAACAGAAGAAAACTAGAAACACACTAACATGACTAATTTATCAATATTTATAAACATACAAGAAGATAACGTATCATCTAAACGCACAAATTAGTGTTCAAAAATATCAACTTTCAACACATACTCTGTTTCAAGACGATCATATGGCAATGGGTTGAATAGCCTGAAAGTATAAATAACTTAAAAGTTCTCGTAATACTGACACCCTTTGTTTACGAATTATTATGTAACACAAATCC
>NW_026933717.1:0-5818 GCF_032062105.1 Saccostrea cuccullata | reverse complement strand
GCCTTGGTGAGAAAAATCCAGAGTTATGTATATTACTTGGTTCTGGATGGGAGTGCGGCATGTCTTTGGGCCAAATTCGCGCGGCGCAACAGGAGGGGCGATTACAACTCCCGGGTCGTGAGGCTAATTGCTGTCTACAGAGCTGGACCTCCTCTCTCAAAATTCCTTTTCATCAACACCAGGGTTTTCTAAAGGATTATCATTCCTAAGTAAATGGCGTACACATGGGTGCCCCGCACCGACAGCAGCCAGATGAGAAAGTACCTGCAAAGCGTGAAGAGGGGTTTGCGGTTTCTCGCACCATTTGGTAATCATGTTCTTTTTATACGCATGTGGCAATTAATGTATTGCTTCATGCAAATCCATCCCATATAGCAGTAGATAACCATTATATCATTACCGCATTATATCTTACTTGAATTACGTGTGGTAATTATTGTATTGCTTCGTGCAAATCCATTTCATAAAAGAAGTAGATAACCATGATATCATTCATAGCATCATATCTTACTTCAATATGCTATATAAACTCAAATTTTTTTTTAATTCCCTTACTTTTAATATTTTTAGGTCTCGTGCAACAAGTCTTAACTAAATTACTAGTTTACCAATGGATCAATTATTTGTTACTTACATAGATTAAGATCAATATTAGAATTTCAAGGGGTAATGTTACCATTTCTGATTCATTTATTAAATACCTCAGTCTGAATTGATATTTGTTTCTAGGCACAAAGTGTACAGTCTGCTTGGTTAGAGTACCACTCGTCATAGCATTAGTTCATTGGTAAAACATGCTTTGTTTCTTTATTTTAGAATTTGTGGTGTCAAAGCTCATAGCTTATTAGTTGGTTTCATTTTTCCCATTGCATTAGTTGTATGAGATTGGACGTCTTACTATATATATCTAGCTAGCACTAGGTTTTGCTTGGATGACCATTTGTTATTCATACAGTGCTGCCATACATTTTAATTATTTATTTATTCATTTATCATGTTTATCACTGGTACCATTTGCACTTGTTTGTATGACCATTTGTCATTCATCGAGTGATGCCACATCTTTTGTACCAAGTACCATTTATACTTGGTTTGAATGGCCATTTGTCATTCATTGCTGCTAGCAGGTTTGAACTTGTATAATTTTGACCATTTGTCAAAGTGCATTGTACATGTTTTGGTACCATTTGTACCATTGTTTGTTTTCATGTGCCATTTGTACATGATGGGATCCCATTTTCATTTTTTCCTGCTAGCAGTATTTCTTTGTGTTGAACTCTGACCACGTGTCAGTTTTCTATTGGCATCACTCATTTGTGTTTGGGTATTTTTTGAAAACATGTATTTCAGTTTGACACTGAGGGCTAGAGACACCTTCTCTTCAATTATATATGACAATATAAGACAATCGTCTGGTCTTCATTTGAAATTACATGTAACATATAATTTTGTGCATACAGAACCTTACATTGGCACAGTTAGTTCAATTTTATTTAGAACAAAAACTTTTTATTATATGCCTCCATTTCAGCAATGCCATCCAAGAAAAGGCACGAGCCAGGGCCTAATGGACAGACTCGAAAAAGACGCGGAACAAAGGTCATCTAGTGACGAATCGCTGCCACAAATCATTAAAAAAACTGGCAAGTTCCAAAAAAGAAAGGGCCGGGTGAAACAGAAATGGAGAAAGTCCAGTACCTCCTGAGCCCAGTAAAGATGTGGACACGCTACAACAAGCGCCTTCAGTAAATAGTTTACTTGACACAGCCAACACTGCAGTGAATACAAACAATGTTTTAGGTACAGCCCAATAATCGAGTTTCCTCCTAACTTTGGATAAAATTTTTGGGGGTAGTTTTGTAAGTGTTCAGTGGATGATAACAATGTCACACCACTGCAGTTATCAAGGGGTATACCATTAGGGGCAAATATTCCCCTTTCGTGTAAAGCAAAAAATTTGGGCTAATCAGTATATTGACTTAAGGGTGTTACTGCCTGAACACAAACAAGAAACTGTGTCTGTACAAATTGATGAAGGGTAATCAAATTGAATGCCAAACAGTCAGAGAAAACCCCATTGTCCATTTATCAATGGACAAATGCCTTTATAACTTTCATGTCAATTTATATTGAGTCAAATTCACAGTCAGCCTCAAATTTGCTTAAATACATGTCAACAGTCCGTCACCTCCATGCATCCAATGGTGAGTCAGCCTGGAGGTTATATGATAGCAATTTAGGAAGTTGCGTGAGGTGTCAGACCTGCCTTGGCAACAACCCCTTAATGAGTTAATTATAAAAAACAACAATGTCAAAATCACATAATCAAACATTCCCACACAACAGATCATCAAACAATCAGTCTTTTGGGGGCCAATAAGGTTTTGCTACACTTACAACAATGGACAGCAATGTACATCAACAAATTGCCAATACAGACACATATGCTCGGTGTGCAAAGAGACACATCCCCGAATTCGGTGTACAAAGCAAAAATCAGAACTCAAAATGCTACCAATTTCCCAAACTCAACGTCAATCAGGAAAATCTAAAACTCCAACCCCAGTACAAGCACATGATCTTGAGCATTACCTACAAGGTTATGACCCCTTTCTTTCTCATTACTTAGTTCAAGGTTATTCAGCCAAAAATACAGTTCATCAACAATGCATTCATTGCTTAGTTTTGTACACAAATTCAGGAAATAGTGATCTCTGTTAGTCATTTCTTTTTTAAAAAATGCTCAATGGTGTCCATCACGCATCTGGTACTTCTGCAGATTTACGCCTGCCATTACGAGTCAATTTTATTAGAAAATTATAATGCTTTCGAAAGACAGTCCCACGATATGATCTAAGACAACTATTGAAAACATTATTATTACTGGCTTTCCTTGCCTGCTTGCGTTTAGGGGAGTTGATATAAAATTAAGATTTTTTTACAATATTGTGGTTCAGCGTTCTGATTTCCATTTTGATGAATCCCGGTCACATGTTGCCCCACTGCCCAATTTGGGGTTTTTGGGGGGGTTTATTACTTAAAACCCAAATTTTATTCCGTGCGAGAAATTTTCCGGGGGTTCGCGAGAACCTCGTATGCGAATATTTCTCGCCGCAAGGTCTTTAAAATCCCCTTTTTTATTAAAAAAAGTTCCAAAACGGCTTATGCGAAAATTAATCGTCGCGAACTAGTTTACTCCCAATAAATCGCAAAATAAAGTCGTCGTGAATAAAAGTTGGTTTACAGTAACTTGGTGGCCAGCATTTTGTTGCACCAAAAATTACATAGCGATTCTTTCCCCATTCGACTAATAGTCAGCCATTGAGTTGTATTAGTCATGTAATCAATAGTTTAAATACTGTTGCATTGAATTTCATTGTGAAGAATGCATTGTTTTGACTGTGTTGGACAATCATGTGAATACCAAGATGTACATTTAATTTGCAATTTAAATTTTTGGGATTCGTTTTTAGTGTTTATTTGTTTAGGATTGTTGATAACAATTTTACTTTTAATTGCTCCTCTTAAAAAATTTTTCCCATTGGGCTGCACCTAGGTTACTCATTTGAATCTTATATACATTGCCAGTATATCATGCTATTGACAATATGTTTTATATTGAATCTAAATTTGTTATTTTGAATAAAACAATGATAATGCATTTTCTGACTACATTTCGGGTGGGGCAAGGAAATGCTTGTAGCCTTTCCTTTTTTGGCCATATTTTGGAAGCCACCTATTTTGCCAAATTATATATGTTATGTAATAGTCACATACTGGGAGACTAATTGTCATTGCATAATTGTTTTACAATTTTCCTCAGGAATTGTGTTTTAAGGTTCCATTGTCTCCCAGTCTTTTTTATTCAGTTTTATGTATTTTACTATATATGTTGTCATTTCATAATAAATGACATATTTTTGGAACAAACATGTCTTGCGTTATTTGGCAGAAAACAAGCTCAATGTTGTCAGACTGGTGTTTAATTGAAGGAATGAAAGCTAAACTTAAATCAATGTATCTTAAAAGTGCAAAGTGAGTAAGCATCGGCTTTATTCTCACTTTAGAAAGTAAAGTTCCATAAACTTTAATCTGGTCACTTATCTGCATAATTCTAAGATAAATAACATAATACTTTTGAGATAGTTTTCACAAATGTATTTCTTTTATATAAAATTTGAAAACAAAATTCACAAAGAAAACACTTTTATTGAATTTAATGGACTTATCACATCGTTTTTTGGAGTACATTTATTTTTTTTTCATTCAATTTTAAGATGAGGTTTTTCATTACAAAAACAAAAAAGTAACAAAAACAGACAGGTTATCATCTTAAAAAAACTTAATTGCTACAATTTACATCAATGTACTATGTACAATGTATTAAATTCGAAGGTTTAATTGTTCTACTTCTTGGTAAATACCTGACGCTAGCACCATTCAGTGCCATTTCTAAGAATCTTCCACGTACAAGTAAGGTAATCTTTGTTCACGATATCTTCAAAATTTCCGCTATAACAGCTCTTGTTATGTTTTTGTTAAGTTTCAATTTTAATCTTACACTACCTTCTCTAATTTGCAATCCGCAGATTTTTTTTTCATTTCAACACAGACAGATTTGTAGAAATGCTAATGAAAAAAACAATCATGATGTAAAATAGAAACGTTAAATTATTCTAACAATGCTTGAGTATGTTTTAAAATCTTTGAGATTTATAAAGTGAATTACGTAACATATTTCTTAATTCAAGCCCTAATATGCAATAAAACTCGTGTAGAACAAGGTATCTAGCAAAGAATCAAATAAACACCCGAAAAGTTTACATTATGAGCTAGAAAATAAATTATATACTTCTCTTTAGAGTTTCTAGAGTTCTCTCTCTTTGCACGATGCCCAATTAAGAATTGACGTGTTTTGGTTTATTTCAAAATATGTACCGGTAGTACTGACTAATCATTAAATTTATCAGAGATATACAATCTTTTCTTTCAGGACCTTGACCTCCTTGTTGTGTTTCTCTAACTCCTGAAAAAAAAAAATCGCTTATACTCAACTCGAGCTCAGTTCAGACTGTCTATAGCCCCCATCTCAACTTTCTGTACTTTAAAGGGCTTTGTTGTTTACTCATCAGTCTAAAGGCTTTTTATTACATGGAATTATAGATATGCTTATCATGTCAATTTATTTTTTTATTTTTCTAGTATTCAAAAGTTATGAAGAAAGACATTTTTGATAAGAAAAGGTTGTTTAAATAACAGGTGTACCAAATAAGGTTATTTTTTATTAATCTATATTTATTGCATAGCTAATAACCCCCCACCACTTTCACCCCCCTCCCCCCAACCAACACACACACTCCCTTACCTATGCATCAAAACATTACTCTTATCACTTTTGAGAAAGAAAAAGAAGCCAAGTGAGAATGAATTCAATTTCTCAAATGATTAGTAGCTAATTAGTAACAATGACATTTCATATAATATCTTCATTGTCCCCAATATTCTTTAATTATAAACAGCTGTCTAATGAAATGGATAAATTTATAAAAGTTGATGTACAAAATCAAAAGCTAAAACAATTTAACAAGATTAGATCTGAAGATATAGTAAACAAAATACCTGTAAAATAAAAGTTTTTAGCAACATTTATTAGTTTTTATTATAAAATTTCATTACCGTATTAGGTAGTTGGTTTAAATCATGAAATATTTCAAAATTTATTCAATGCCATACAATATTCAATGCCATGCAAACATTTTCATATTAGCTATTTGATAAAAGAAGAAGTACATGTGAAACTATATTTACCAGATCTGCG
>NW_026933716.1:0-5917 GCF_032062105.1 Saccostrea cuccullata | reverse complement strand
AAAACATTTAATCATGAGGACTGATTATTTATCTAGTAAGTCTTGTCTTTATGTAATTAAGATCAGTCCTTAGTTATTCAAAATTTTCATATTTGTAAAACCAAATTGTGAAAGTACGGTGTTTGTGTAATCTTCTTAATGATTGTTTAAAAATTATTGGATTTTAATACTGTCAAATATAATTTGTGATGATCAAAATTTCCAACTGAATTCAAAGACAAACTGCCTGACCAATATATATTTAAAGTTTCAACACCATACACTCTTGAATATCCCTAGATATCAATACATTTATTCAGCATTAGCTATCATCCGTAAAATAACCTAAGAAACACTTTTATCGTAACTTTAAAAAACATGAAATTCCTCACGCAATTTTAAAGAATCTTTGTTATAAGGGATATTAAAGGCAAAGGATCCATAAATTTCCAAGTAGCAATATTTTAAAACTACATATTCACATTAAATTGAGGATCATTTGAAGATCCCTTTTCTTGATAACTCATGAAATTTTATGTAGTATGACTATAATGTGTAATTAATCTTGATGAAAAAAAAAAGGATGGTGTTAAGTTAGCCAAACCCAACATCCAAGGGAGAGGGAAGGGGGTTGAACCCTTTTGTCCAGGATACATGAATTTTAAAGGTTTAAAAAAAATCATAAAAGTATATCATATTTATAAGGTTAATATTTCTTAAGTTTTGTTTTTATTAAAAAGATCTGCGGGAAGGACATATATGTCCTTTTACCGCTGGCTGCGGGAGGGACATATATGTCCCTGGCGACGTCATAAAGTTTGAGACGTCTTTTCACTTTCTTAATTGAAATTTATATATTATAATAATTAAATTTGACTGCAGTTTTTGCTGAAATAAAAGCTTAAGAACTTCAAAACAACTGCCAATTAATGAAAGTTAAAAGTTTTTAAAATTTTTTTATAATAATTCATGCATTTTTATGCATTGATTTGCAAGTTTAAAATGCGTAAACAAAACACTATAAAAAAAAGTAGTTAAAGTCACTGAGAAAACTAGTAAATTTTACTGTCCATATAATCACTGCCTTAAAAGTAGTTTTACTAGGTACATGTATTGGGTATATTTACTAGTAAGATAACATTAGTGAATCAAGAATTTAATTAGCAGCTTTCACTAGGCCGGTATCTAAGTATTAATGCGACCCTAGCTCCACAACTCACTTTCTTAACTGAAAGCTTTCAATTCACGACAAAGGGTTTACGATTCACTAGTTAATTGCACTAGGTTTTTCTTTTAGTGAATACCTTTTTGCAATTCGGTTCTAACATAAATACCTGTAATACACGTTTCTGCAAACCTAAATTAAGGATAATAGTCAATTTTGTTGAGGGAAAAACCATAATTGTATACGATAAAAAATGTTATGTTAAAGTTTTCAAAAGAGTACTGAATAAAATACTCAGAATTCCTCCTGTCCTTTCCGGGTTAAAAGCACGTTACAGTGTATAATTTAGAAATAATTCTAAAAAAAAGTTTACAATATTCAATTTTTATTCATTTACACATTTTTTCCAAGATTTAAAAAATATTGCCTCTAAAAATTATCTTGATTTTTAGTTTAAATAGGATGTTCATCTGCCTTGGTTCAATTTTGTAGAATTAGCTAGGACATGCAAATCTCAGTCGCACTCTAGCAAACCATTTTCTCGATCGACCTAGGACTCTATTAAACCCAACTTTTTCTCGAAGAATCCCAGTCAAATCTTCGAATAATTAATAGATTATCTGTACCTGAACAATTTAAAAGCTTTATAGACTTTCTTGGAAGAGGAAACACGTCGCTCTGCAGAGCTGAGCAGGTTCTATTTTCGCAACATAACCCCAGACTCGATTCAAGAAGCGTTACTCCATTGCAATGACTCCATGCGATACCCCTCGGCATGTCCAAACGCACAAGTCCATTAGATTTTATTTATAGATCTTATTCTACATTTCTATTTCGTCTAGCAAAAAAACTTAAATATCGGAGTTAGTATCTTACTCTATATGCGTTCGTTTTAGAAGATCCTGAAAAGGGATACAATGTTGCCCCCTGTTTTTTTCTGAGTATATATAATTGTATTTTTGCTTTAGTCAATTTTCCTGTACATGTAATTGCAGGTTGCCCCCCCCCCCCTCATTCTTTGTTGTCGTAAGGTCAATGTAAATTTCAAGATATTGACACTTTTTGGCTAACTTGTCAGATTTAAAAACCCTCATTTTATCGTAATGTAAACTTCTGAAGTCATTGCTATATCATTAACTCAACCACACAAAGTTTTTATGTACTGTCAATATCTATGCTTTCAAAAGAAGATGGGCGCATTTGGCGTGTGATCTGCAGGAATCATTTGTACGAAACATACATATATGGTTTAAATGTCCATGATTTGGTTGGCTGAACATAGCTGGTCAGATTTTACAAACACGCCCATAGAGTTTTTTTCATTTAGTTTGAAAGACCTTGTGAGAGTGTAACATTTTTGTCCGTTTTTCCTTGGGTGTAGTATTACATAGTAATGTTTCACAAAAAATAAACACCTAAAATATTTAATGCATAGATGCATGATACGTGTACATGTACATAATGGAATAGAAGATTGGAATTGATTTCGCTCGAGAACCAAACTGAACCAAAATTTATCTAATTCAACATTTTAATAAATCAGTACATAAAACGAAACTGACAAAATAAATGGTTTTTTGCATGAAAAAAAAATTAACGCCCCATGCCAGGCTCGAACCAAAAACTTTTCGCTTCGAGCACATTCAAGAGGTAGGCCTACTTACTGAGCTATCACCGCTATACATATACAGTTGATTTAAAAAGGACAAAGAAGCACAACATTCACACATTTGAATTTTTTGGGGAAAAGTTCATTTTTCGTGGTCTCTGGGTCTTCTCATCATTTTTTAAAAATGTGTATTCGTTTCTTTCAATTGAAATACACGCAAATAACGTTTCAAAATCATGGAGAGAAGACCCAGAGATAGAAAAATTTTAGAAAAACGTGTTTAAAAATGTACCATTTTGTACCAAATGTCTGATCTGGCCAATTTTCAAGTTATTTTTTAGCTAATCAAAGCTCAATTTCGGGAAAATATTTTCCTTTCCTGTCGCACAGGAACCCGATAAATAAAAAAAGATATAAAATTTCATATGACATGTCGATAAAATTTTCACTTTTCAAGTAGGCCCAGATTCCTTCCGAATGCCAACCAAAAGCGCCCTCGTTCTTTACGTATAACCTTAACAGCAATTCTACTATAAAAATTAATTTAGGTACAATTTATATACAGGCAGTCAATGTTTCAGTGTAGAAATATTTGAATATAGACCTGCCAACTATGTAAAATAAATGAATTTTGTAATATCCGACCCCCCGTTTTCAGTAAAGCGATTAATCTTAATGATATTTCAGATATAATAATCCATTTTTAAAAAATGCTTCACTGCACCCAGATGCAATTAGGTGATATGATTTTGAAATACGACCCCGGGGTTGGGATGCCGGGGGGGGGGGGTAATCGGTGTATGGTTATCGTTCGCCCTCCTGTGTCCTTAAAATGGACGTTTATTATTTCGACTTTTCCCAATTTTAGATAAACCCTGAACATACGATTTGAACATCGTGTAAACAAACATGCACTATTCATAATTTTTTCTGTTATGCATGCTTGAAATTATCAAAAACGTGATCAAAACATTTATCATTTGTTAGATACAATACGATATTTTGCAGGAAGATTAAAAATGCGCTTGTCAAATGAATTCTCCTTACAAGACACTACGAATAGCACCTTTCTACGTATCCATTCAGTATGATTATGGCGAAGATTTTAAATTATGTTTTGAATTATCATAATCCCTTCAATTTCTCTGATAACATAGAACAGTACTTGTGTGTTTTCTACATCATCATTTATGCTCAACTGAAAATTTATTTTTATTTTAAAAAATCAAAATGAAATGATGTAGAAAATGGAGTTCCTTAGGTCAATGATTAGCCTTGTCGACTTTTCCGAAAAAAAATAAACCCCAGAAAAGTAAGGAAATTCTCATTAAATATTGACTGTTGAATTTTGCTTCTAATAAATTGAAAAAAAAAAGTACTTTTTTTTCTAATTCATGTAAAAAATACAAATGGATTAATTGTTTCTGATGGTCTACATATTTTACAGCTAAAGATTTTTAATTTTAAAAAAAGTTTTCCAAATTTCACAAAAGATGTTTAGTTTGAAAACGTCTTTTAGCCAATGTCTATATTATATAAACAAACTTATATCAAACTTACAAGCACGGGGATCTGTCAGGTATTTTTTTTCTAATATTATGCCAAACTAAATATTAGACCGGAATTAAATTTTCCGTAAATATCGACATTAAATAAGCAACTTGTCGGTAAATCTTCTTCATAATTCTTGGATTAATTATCGGCAATCAGGTGTTGAATCATTTAAAGTCAACATTTAATGTCTACAACTTGTAATCATCATTTGCCAATTGAAAAGGGTAGAAATATTTAAACAATTTTTAAAAATTTATAGAATTATTTCTCGATATTGTTATACATTTGAAATATTGAATTTATACATTTTAATTTGAATTCATTAGTCAAAATTGTTATGTTAGGAAATATTTCTATTAAAAATAAAAACATTTTTGGGGGGAGAGGGGATAATTTAATTTTGGTTTTTATTCAATTTTTGAAGAAAGCGTTAAATCTGTGCGCCGAGAGACAGAATCAAATATTTGAATTTCTATTTTTTTTTCAGACCGCACAACGTTAGAAATTGTAATGCACGCAGATGGCGAGTACATGTAAAATCAAGAATATAAAATACTATTATTGGTCTACACTATTTACATTTTTATTTAATTATATCAATTACTTTTAAAAAGTTTAGATTGTATATATCAAACTGTTTTTAATTTGCGTCTGATTTTGATGTATATTCATTTCTCGCAATAGTTTATCAGTTTTATTTGATTGGGATAACATAAAACAATTAATTTTTAAAAAAAAATCTTGATATAATAATTAGAATTTACGCAAATTGTATAAATAAAAAACTTCTTCATAGTTTTGTTGATATATCGCATATGAATTAATTCCCCTGTACACATTCCTGTAAAAGACGCGCACTTAGCGTTAACCCGAAAAGCCCGCAAAATAATGTCAAAGAAATTGTGACGTCCTCGCAGTGAAATTTCTGTACATGTCAAAGGGTTAAAAAAATTAAAATTGTGAGTTGTTATGCAGAAAACATAACTTATTGTTTACCGAGTAATTTTAATTTTAGTTTTTATTAAAAGATTTTATTCAACAGATATATATTGATAAACTGCGAAAGTCTTTTTTTTTTCTGTTATATGTATTAATTTTTTAGTGACTAAATTGTAATCAATTATTTGGGGAAAAATATCTTTATAAAATAAAAAATGCCATAGTGGTAAAATTTTAGTTTTTATTAAAAGATTTTTTGTGAAAGGGGTCACAGATTTGTTTCTAGAGGAAAAGAGGGATTTCTTTTTCACTATCAAACCCTAACAACAATAGAACAATAAAGCTCGCCATTTGAACCTTCAGTTTTATCTGCTGCATCACAGAGCGAAGTTAGTATTTTACCTTTATAAGAAAAACAAATGCAAATCAAATCTGGGACAATATATTTTCATGGATATATATAATAGCAAGCTTAGTTTTAAAATGTTTATTGTTTTCAATATATAATGTATCAGTAAAAAATCATGAATGCATCATAGATATATATTTGTACGAATATATTGCAAAAGAAAATATCACAGTACAAAACATATAAATAAAGGTATCTTAAGTAATAATAAAAACTCATTTTCCCTTTGGGCCGCCATGGAAAATTCCAACATGTTTTAAAA
>NW_026933715.1:0-5877 GCF_032062105.1 Saccostrea cuccullata | reverse complement strand
GTAACATTAAGTTTCTTGAACCTTCCAGAGTGGTCAACATGTTTGGTCATTTTATCTAGAACATTCTTAAATTTTGTGTATGTCCAGATTGTTCCAGTAATATCATGTTTTAACATTTTCTAGAATATTCTAGATTTATAATACTGTATAAATACCCTGTCAATTCAATCCATAGATATACAATAATTGTGGATACTTTGTCGTATAAGCACTATTGAGATATAACTGGGATATATTTTCATTGGGACATTGTGTGCAGCAACGGACACTCTGATGTATGTATTCTTAGATTCTTGCTAAGTTTGTACTTTATGTTTCATATACTTATTATATATTACTGTAAATAAATTATTGTTAAGTTTAAATTGTGTTATTGATCTTTGCTGGCATTTCGGGTAATTCTGACCCATAACAACCAAAAAACCTTATACATGTATCATTAATTCTAGTTGCGAGTCAGCTATTTGTTTTTAAGACAATGCCTTTTTAGATTTAACAAATTAAATTGGAGAAAAACATTTACTTCCGAATGGTAATTCAGGAAGGATTTTGCATGACAGATATTTTTTTTTTTTCATTCTTTGGGGAGCGAAATTCTTCATACTTTTGTTTTATATCCTAAAACAACCTTTGATTTTAACTATTGCAGAGAATTTTAACTTTAATTACAAAAGCTGGAGAATTAACTTCCGTAACCTTAACTTCGTTACGATATTTTTACCGAAATTTTGGATATGTGAAACTTCATAAATCATACATTTGTGTATATTGGTCATATTTAGCTTCAATTGAAAAAATAATAGGACTTGATTAAATATTAGTTCCGTAACATTACCTAACAAACAATGGAATATTAAAATTGTTTTTAAAAAGTAATCGATGCAAGAGTTGTGGACAATTTTTTTTTCATGTTCAATGGTATGTCTTTAAGAAAATTATATTTATGTTTTTGCTTTTTGAAACAGTTATTTCTTTCATGATTTATTTCCTGAATTCGTCCATTTATCGTAGAATGACTGGGAATTACATGTAAGGTCGGGTAGCGAAGTGGGACATACAACGGAAGCAAATTGAAAGTGGAAGGGGGCAAAGTAAAGGAGAAAAAGATATTCAAAGTACCAAAAACTTGAAAAGCGAAAAAAAAATGTCCTTCGTCCTTCACGAAAATCTTATTTTGTTACTGCGACTTTGAATAAAGAAATGGAAGAAAAATTGTGTTTTGTCAGACACAGACAGAGACTGCTGTCACTGAATTGCAAGAAACTCGTTTGTCTGTGTAAACCATAATGAGATGGACCTCCTCCAATAACCATTCATTTACATCGCATGTTCAAATTGTATCACAATATTTTTTTAACAGAACTGTAAAACGTTCTCGGAAATTGATATCTACATGTATTATGAATACCTAGTCCAAGAAAAGACATTTGCATGCAAGTGCTAGTCTAATATCTGTCACCTATGAACTATTATATACACGTTCATTGTGAATGCCTAAGTACATCGATAATTAACACTCAAGCCATGGTCCAGAGTCCGCCTGTAGCCTCCAGATTGAAAGTAGATTTTGGCCGTGATTAGAAAGACACCAGGTTTGCACTAGAAAATGTGAAGTGTTTGTCATCTAAACATTTTGTTCCCAGTGCAAGTATTTTACAGGTCTCTGGAAAAAAAAAGTTTGGTGAATTTGTTTTGCATAAGCCTGCATTGATATTACCACCTAAAAAATATATAAATCTATAACAATTAAACGAAATCCAAATTTAAATGAAAAACTCAAACTTTAATCTATATTGCGCTTTCGCCCCATGTGGGCTCATCAGTAGATTAAGCAATTAAACAGATATATATCCCTGCAAAATCTAGATTGTGACTCAAACTGGACTCAGCGTGATGCACTCAGTTTTTCTTAGGAAGGTTGACACACGAGAATAGTCTTTTAGGGATTCTTTAGTAAGGACATTTTCAAAGGCTGCTCCATTTGCCACTTCCATTTTTGTTTACATTCCATGCCTAAGTTTCGCTTTCTTTTTTACTCATCGGTAACCCCCCCCCCTTCTTCCACACACACACACACACACATATTTTAATAACAATGCTTCCCGTCTCTTAGTAAATAGAGATGAAGGATTACTCCGGGTAAAGGATATAAAGGGGATCAAACAGTTACTTGCCCTGGTTGGAATATTTATTGTAGAGGCTACATGTCACAGCTAGTTGTTGTTCATTTTGAATTTGCATTGATAATTGATTTGAGAAGGGGGTCATAGGTGATAATAAACCATGTGATGGAAGACATGTGTAGCACTTGCTAAAACCTTCATATGGAAAAGTGGAATGGACTAAATTTAAATTTAAATTCATGCATGCATAATAGTACTAGTGAGACCAGTAAAAAGTTCCAAAGTCGTGTAAACTCGTATTAATACTGTGAGTCTTTTCATTTTAATCCCGATGCAAAAAATTTACAATTTGCCTTATGCATACGCTGCCGATTGCAATTACGTATTCCCAGGTACATGAAATTATACTGATCAATCAGATTAAAATCAGCTGTAAGTGTTAGTTTGGCTACGTTTAATACTAGCCAAGGTACTACGTTGTTCGTCGTAAACATAGACAAACAGCTTGGGGTATGTTTACAAATAAAAAAAAATTATTTTACATTAGTGAAGTAAAGTGAAAATTGAAAAAAAAAATAAGGATCATTTATCCATAATCATGAGAAATAAAAATATGAAAACTATTTTTAAATCTGGTGATGTTTAAACTTAATTACAGTGGATATATATCTCATAACCCCCCCCCCCTTTCATCCTTATACAAAGAGTTGTAATTAAGAGCAATTAACAATTTGACACTGGTATTAATATTATAATTCATTCACTAGTTTATTCATGTTTGTAATAAAAAAAAAAGTAATGGCAAAAATGTCATTTTTATTGAATAGAAGGTGTGTTTATGTAAAATGTAGGCTGGAATCGAGAGTTAGTGTGCATAGTTCTTTGTCATCTTTATCTTTTTCTCCCCATGGCTGTCATCTAAAACTTAATGATAAACTATTGATATTGTATGTTAAAGTACATAACAGGGTGTTGTGAATTCTTATATGCAGATCGCTGGAATCAGGCAGGTAATTTTATTCATTGATAACACTCTACTGAAAGTAAATAAATATATAATACCCAAGATTTGTTAGGAAGCCCCCTTCTCAAAATTGCTATTTTTGTAACCATGGCAACACTGTTCCTTGAAATAAAAATACTAAAATATAAAAAAAACGTGCATCTTTGTATGTTCCACACGTGTACCAATTTTTTTTGAAGTCGGTAAAAAACTGTAGGAGGGAGAGCGATTCAAAAATGCTTACGGCAATCAGACAGTTGTAAAGCCGAAGTCTAACGGATGACGTACGGATATTGTGTAATTGTATAAACTCTTTCTATTAAATAAAATTAACCAGTAAAACTAAAAACTAATTGAATGCATGCTTTGTTTTAATAGTAACACCAAATCCTCTGGTTTGGAAACATTATTTGTAAAATTGTTTGTATTTCAGGGACGAATAAAGGGAGAAAAACACATATTTTGGCAATTTTGGGCCTCAATCGTTGCCATGGCAACCGTGAAGTCAAATTACTTTGCATAATTAAATACTTTAGGATCTTACCTTTCAGAAAATATATAGGTTGCTCTATGTAAAAGTGACTATAAAATGTCTAAAATTCTATTTGAACTTTTTTAGGCAGTTATGCAGAAAAATTGCAAAATCTCTGGCTGTTAAAGGGTTAACGGCCATTGTTCTAGTTTTTTGAAGTACATCAATCCCTAAGTCAAGCGCGGGTATGTTAAGGAAGCATATAAGTCATTTCTCGGGAAATTTAGACTTTTTATAGAAAATTTAGTTTTATAATTTACCAAAACCGCTGATAAACGTAAACTATTATTATCTATTGCCTAATGATAAAATAGTGTCAAGCGCAACAACGACGTGCATTTCCACCACGGCATCACGTGACTTCTTTTAATAGCGAAATTATCTTTAACTAAAAAGCTAACAGAACAACAATACCCCAGGGTTTAATAATTTCTTTGAGTAAATAATGTAGTTGAAAAACATCTATTTTGCCTTAAAAGTGCTGCTAGAATCACACTGTCCCGTAAGTATATTAATTATTCCACACTTTTGCACAAAACCTTACCCGATGTTTTGAATTTTTTTTTTACATATGAACCGAGTTTTTTCGGGATTCTAGCAGTACTTTTCAAGTATTTTAGGAGGCAAACTTACCATCTGTATAAAGCTTATGTTTTAAAATATACAGCTTATTGTTGTTCTATTGCATTATTTTTGTCACAAATGACAGAGAAAAGGCCGACCGAGTTGCGTATACATGTATAGATGACTGTCTTCGAAAGAGAATATAATCGATGAAAAAAATAAATAAGCATACCTGTTTTATTAACAAAACACCATAATGAATTTCACAAATTATTCACAATGTTTGCTTTTAAACTTCATTTAACATATCTTTTTACATGTCTCCTTAGCCAAATTCTCTTTAAACGACATGATCAATTCCCAAGTTACTTGATGTACACATATGTGGTAGATTTTAATAAAAATGACAAAATATTTTATTTTTGCTAATGTTTACACATTTCTATTCATTTCTATTCATTTTTAGAGTTAAATAACATCTTTAAATACCAATATTACGAAAACTTGTGTTCTAAAATTGACGTCATCTAGCCTACTATAACGTCATTATGTAACACTGAATTAGTCAAGGCAGAATATTTTGTATGCTTCCTTATCCCCCATGCGAGGTCAAACGGTCAAAGATACTGGTATCCAATGAAACGTTTTGTAACAAATTCAGAATAAATTTGTGAAGTTATAAAGGTCTAGTTTCTACCGTACAAAAGTTATGTCCAAAGTAAAAGTTTAGATTTTTTTGCAAATTGTGTAAAACGCTAATGGACAAATTCGAATGGTTAAATTTGATGGTGCCCAAAAAAAGGTTAAATCACAAGAAAAACGCATGAGAAATATAAAAGTCATAATAAAAGTCATAATTCCTCTGAACAAAAGTTATGAGCAAGGAAAAAAATTTGCAGACACACAAACAGACAGATAGATAGACAAACAGACAGACAGATGGGCACAACAAAAAATATACACCCAGACTCCTCGATTTTGGAGGCATAAATCATATTTGTTAGAAAAATTGTAATCAAACACCATTCATTAAAAATACATGAAAAAATACAAATAATCATGAAACGAAATGCACATCATTTCATGATAGAAATCACAACATCTACATCACATCTTTGACTAAAACACATTTCATGAAGATATACTCTTTACTTGGCAACTGAAGATTTACTGTGATTTTTGCATTCCTTCAAGATAGTTTCAGCATTCACATCACAATAAGTTGTATACACTGTAATTTCCTTTCATAAGGAAGACTTGGAATTGTCCACTTCATTAACTCTTTACAACTTCTTGAAATGTTATGCAAAATACACTTAATATTCTCGTCATAGAAAAATGAAGTTACCATTCCTTGCAAGCATTTTATAGAAAGGTACAAGCAAATTCTCTGAAATTTAGCGTAGATAATATAAGGGCCTTATATTTGAATAAGAAAATATTTCTTCTTATTTTATGAAATTTTGGCAAAAATAAAGTAGAAGAAAATTAGCAATAAATTGAAGATAAATTGTACATTTAAAAGTGCATGAGATATGCTTGATTGCAGGGAAACTGAATATGCGTTTAGCCTTAGAGATAGGAAATTATGTATTTAAAATGAATGACAGCGGAGAAAGGGGTTAAGGACAAGATTTAGTAAATGACAGGTACCT
>NW_026933714.1:0-57854 GCF_032062105.1 Saccostrea cuccullata | reverse complement strand
TTTGACGAAATGGTTTGAAATTTAAAACACGGTCATGCATTAGGATATCCTACAATTTTGCTTTGAAAAATTTTCATAAAATTACGCGATTGCACGTGTGCTGCAATCCGATTGGCTGAAACTTTAAATGGCTATTACTCCCTTGGTTTTCATCCAAACAGGATGGGATTTAGAACATAGATATATATTAGGGACTCCTACAAGAAGGTATGATCATCTTGCAAATGCACACAGTTTGTCTTTTTTAATGAAGCTTACAGGGAATATGGCACCAAAAGGGAGTTGGGGAGCGTTTGGGGAGGCTGTAACGGTCTCCGTTACAATTAGCACTAGTTTTACACTTGGTTGATTTTTACCTGTTCTACAACTTTTGACCTCTTTCTTACAATTAGTGAACGAAAAAGTTATTGGATTATGTACATCTGAAAAAAGGTTACAAAAATCAATAATTTCAAAATTTTCCACAATATCAAAAATATTTGCACTGGCTACAACATAATCAACAGTGCTGCTATTCTTACATGTGACACTACCTGTATTTTTATCTCTGCCAACCTGGCTATTCAAAATATACAAGTCATTATTTTTACAAAAGTCAACAAATTTATGTCCATAATTATTTACAGTACAATCTTGTACCAGGGGCGTAGTATCAGGGGGGGCCAGGGGGGGGGCCCCCCCCACTTTTTCTCCCGACATTACCTTTACTATAGAAAATGTTTACTTAAGGAAGGTTGGCCCCCCCATATTTCAGCAAAGGGTAGTGTCATAAAGAAAATTTACCCCAAAAAGTTTGAATTGAAAGGTAGTTGGTCTTGAAAAAAGTTAGCCACTGAAAGGTAGTTGGTCTTGAAAAAAGTTAGCCACTGAAAGGTAGTTGGTCTTGAAAAAAGTTAGCCACTACCACCCCCCCCCCTCCCCACGAAATAGGATTTTCAACTTCGGGCAACTTTAAATTTTCGTTTTTTTTTTTTTTTTTTGTCAACTTTTTCAGGTAAGTAAAAAAAATTTTTCTCAGGTTGGCCCCCCCACTTCCAAAACGATGCTACGCGCCTGTGTACAACTCTTTCTAAAGGAATCTGGTGGTCATTAAATATCGAACATCGAAGAGCAATCTCTGAATGAATCGGGCTATGAGTTACCTGTGTCAAAAATTCGTCAGAAGTACAATAGTCTTGTAATTTACCAACTCTGGCATTGAAATCTCCAAATAAGCATACATATTTACAGTTATTTGCCATGTTTAAAATTTCTTGCTCTATTTCTAAAAAACAATCGGGAGAGGAATATTTACTCCCTTCTGGTGGAATGTACACAACTCCACATAAGACATCTTCATAAGAATTAAGTAGAAATTTGCTAAGTTTGAACCAAAAAATGAATTTACAATCTGTTTTCAAAATATTTACATGTTTTATAATATCGTCTCGTACTGCTATAACTAACCCACCAGATCTTCTATTTGATAATTTGTGTCTGTTTTTTATGGAAACTGTGTAGCCGGTTATGTGTACATGTACGAATCATCGGTTTTAGTTTCTGAAAGTCCGATTATGTCATACTTAGAGATGAAATCGTAAAACTCTGGATAATTAAGTCGTTGTTTCAATCCACAAACATTTAAGGATAGAATTTTCAGGGGTTTATCCCTGTCAGTTTGTTCTCCCGAGATTTCCTATGCCTGCTCAGGTGTAGATCCCTGTCGCTGACGTTTTAGTGCCTGGCGGTCGGTATTTTGCGGCGTGCTCTGTTGATCCATCGGTTGATAACTCGAGGTCGAATTCCAGGTGGGTAACGATTGTACAGGTGCGCTGATCGTGGATCCAGCTGATGGTATGTATTCTTTGCCGTCGATGTACAGAATGTCTTTCACAAGCTTGGCGCGCTTATGGTCTTTCAGTGCTTGCCGTAGGACCGGATAGAGTTTTCTTCTTTTTTCCTCGATCTCTGGAGGGAATTGCTCATTTACCCAAACATTACTGTGTTTTAATTTTTGTGGAGCTCGGCTGCGGATAAACTCTCTGTCTTTGTAAAACGTAAATTTTGCGACAATATATCTTGGGTGTTCGCTGAACACGTTCCATTTTCCCATTCTATGTGCACGTTCAAACGAGATTTCGTAATTTAGTCTATATTTCCTTTTAATAAAATCCTGAAGAACAGCTTCAGTATCCTCGAATCTCCGTTCTGGTATTCCTGAGAAAATAACATTGTCTCGCATTGAGCGCATTTTGAGATCTGTAACTGAGTTTTGTAGAGCCTCGTTAGCATCTGTCACAGCTTTTAACACATTTTCTGTGTGTTTTTGGGTACGAAGACATTGCTCTGTAGCTTTCACATTGCTCACAATTTGATTCTTGTTCGCCTCAGTTGCATCTTTGACTAAATCGAAGACATTTCCCAGTGCTTTCATATCTGTGTCAAAGTTTGGACATCATTCTTCACACTTGTTACTCTGTCATCAAGTTTTGATACTTGCGATTTTAACATATTCACAGACCCTTGTAATTCATTAAAGGAGGCCATTTTATTTTCAATAGCACTGAGTCTGGATTCGAGTGAATCACTCCTGTGTTGGATGTCCGTTAATTTACAGTTCATTTGGGTCAATAGGGTGTGTATAGAGGATAATGTGATTTGATTTTCTAGCTCTTTAGCATTGTCACATTCCGACTCTGGCTTGCCGTAAATTACAGAGTGGCTCTCTTTTAGAATATCAGATGTTTCAGACATTTTGGTACAGGATGACAAAGACAAAGACAGAATCGAAATCACATAGAGATAACAGGCACGGATCAACAACATGGAATGTACGTACGCGTGAATGTACGTGAACTGAACTCACAACTGAACTCACACTGGTTACACATAGCACAAGCAAATCACAAAGAAACTATCGATTTAACGTTGGATTTCACCAAAATTGTACTATAAATGTCTTCATCAATGAATATCACGTATTCTTGCACATTTTTTTTTATTCTTATGCACTAAAATGGTATAATTTTAAGAATTTCACCGGAGCCCAAGCTGAATCGACTTACCGATTCGATGACCTCTGACCTCTCCTTTACGGAGATTAATTTGATTTCAAAGTTTTTTTTTTAAATGAAAAGGGGCATTTATTTAAACAACAGTTGACATAAAAAGGGAAGTTCTTTTCAAGAAATTTTAGAATATAAGTTATTAACCTTTCATAAATAATGTTTATGAAACTGAGGGAGAGGAGACTATTTTTCATTTATTTAAAATCAGTGTAATAGAATGCTATTGAAAAGTAATCATGAATAACATGCCTTTTTAGAAAGTAATTTATTAAATTACCATTACTTGTAATTGAAAATTTGGTCAATTTCACATTACATGTACTTTTAATTACATCGAAATTTGTAATTAATTACAGTCAATTACCATTACACATTACCATTACCCCATGATACATGTATCATTTAGTTAAGACATAGAAACTTCATTCACGGTCATTGCATATCCATTGACCTACAGTACCGACAAGACCCAATCTGACACACAGCAATCCCGGGGACTGCTTCTGGGACCGCATAAGCTGTATCTCAGCGGTCCCAAAGCAGTACTAGAGCAGTCCCAGTGGTCCGAGAGAGCAGTCTCAGCAGTCCCAGAAAGCAGTGCCAGTTGCCGGGGTTTATTTATTTAATGGGATTAGCTAACTCAGAAATGAGATTTCGAATAAACAATGGAACTATAGAAAACAGTTGAAATTGATTCTGAGTAGTATACCAGTAATCCTTGCATGTATGCAAGGGTGATTTATGAACAGTACATGCATAGAAACAATTTTGAAATAATATTTATCGAAAGAATAAGGCTTTCACACTTTCATGTAAAAATTACAATAAACATGGATATTTAATCACAATTATCGGGTATATTACTAATTCAATTTCTTTTTTTCTTTTGTGATTGATACTGGTACCCTTATTTATTTATTTATACAGAGAATTAAAATTGATTGGATTATTTTTCACCAGAATTAGCTTTAAATAGATCTTATCATTATAGAGCATTGCTAATTTTCTATACTTTCGATATATGCTAATTTAATGGGGTCTTAAAAATTCATTGTTTATTTTTCAAAGTATTATATTTTTAACTTTTTTACATGCCAATTTAATTATCCTTAATTTCTCTATTTCCGTAATACTCAGTTTTAAGTTTTTTTATTTGTAAATATTTTGCATCTGTAATTCACAAGAATCGAACCCTAAGATTATGTACAAAATTAATTAATCCTGAAAGAAATTTATGCACATTCCATTTATCTTTTTTTTTGCATTACAATGTTTGAAATTAGGGTCATTGTTGACTAGCATGTTCAATGATGAGTAGCACTGATACACAAACCCAGGTAACATGCATTGATTTTCTGCCCTAAAGCAATTGAAACCACGTTGTTGATACAATAACATCTTATGAAAGTTAATCGACCAGGTGTAACACAAGCAAAACAAAGATTATAAAAGACCCGGTATTTATTTATCAAGATTATTATACTCTATTCATAACTTGATCATGAATTAAAAAAGAATTCATTAATAAATTCCCCAATAATTGTTCACATTATTTATGTTACGGAGGAATGGTAGTATAATTTTATTTCATGGTAACTTAATAAATTGTGAGATTTTATTTGAAGGTTGCATGGACTACTCTTTTTAACCTTGTACTTGTAAAAACATGCAGCTTTTTCAAAAAAAAAAATCTTATATCTAACTGTGATTTTGAATAGTGCAAAATTAATGCATATTTTGAGTACATAATTTTACATTTAACAATAATATGGGCCTAAATATAGATATTTCTTCTCAAAAAAACTGTAGTTTATTTTAGGGGAAAATTCTGACTTCCTTTTTTGACTACCATATAAGTGGAAATTTTAGCGAGACACAAATTTAGCGACCTGTCCTTAAAAATGGGTCTTTTTTTCTTTTTAGCGATAAGTAATTTTAGCGATTTTAAAACGTTGACCAAAGAAGCTATTGAAACTATACACGATTTCAAAAATTCGCGCACTCAAGTTACTTCCCTTTACTATGACGTCAGACGAGGAAGCTCTAATCGCTTGTATCATAGACCTAAAGCGAAAGAGTTATCAGTTTGATATCACAGGCCCAATCTTTACTTATTTTTCTTTTAATAAAAGATAATATAGCCCTTACCTTGTGTTTATTAGTAGGTAGGGTATATAATTCCTTATTTAAAGAAAAATAAGTAACGTCAGGTGCCTGTGATAGTTATTACATGTTCATGATGTCTTTTCTTTTTCACCTGATGCCGGTATTATAATAGTTTTATTAGAACCATTTATTGTTATTGATGCTTTTAACATGTTTTAAAAATACAATTAATCTCATTGACATGTATGAATTAGCGGAATCGTTGCGCTGGTACACAGAATCATTTTCTTTCGTATACATTGTATACACGTGTATACCATATAACCCCTTCCCCCTTTCAAAAAAAAAATTTTTTTAAAGAAAACTTGTAACCTTTTCAACAGGTTTTTCTACGTTTTAAATATATTTCCTAACAATTTCGCATGTTCTGAAATCATTGTGTGGGAAAAGGTTTCCCGGAAGAAGTATACTGTAATTTGCTTCTACTCCAGCCATCAGTCTTCGTAATGAGATCCATCTTTCACTTTCACTTTTTCTGCATTGTTTGTACTTTTATTTGTCACATGCAGTGTATATTTACATTTTGCAAAATATGGAGAGATCAGGGTCTGGATCAATTACTGTGAATGTTGTACATGTTAATAAAACCCATAAACTTAGTTACTTACCCGACTGAACAGCCGTGATATAGTTTCCGACTTTATTATTTTTTTTTTACATAGACACTCCGATATTTCAGCGATTATTCAAGCTCTGTTTTCTAACACTTTTCATGTTTAATAGATAACACAGATGCCGGGATATTGTTCATCTAAAGTTATAATATTGAACACCGGGGCATGCAGCTATCATTGTCTGTTAGCTCTGCCGACACCCGCGATTAATCCATGGCTTATTACTTGTTTTAATTAATTAAAAGATTAAGATTTTGTTAAGGAATAACTTTCTAATTTTTTTTTATTTCATCAATCGAGTGGCTTGCGTGATAATTTGCATAAAAATCGGACAGTATTCCTTATTTATACATGCTCTTGAATGGACGCTTATCCACGTGCTACAGGTCCCGCTTCTGTCTCAATCGGTTCACGGCCCGCCCGCACGTGATTTTTTTTAAACCGCGCCTATCGATGAACTAGTACATTCAAGAAAAAATAAATAGAGGGTATTCGATGTTTTGTAGTTGAATATGGAATTTTATTTTATTTCACGAGTGCCATTGGGACAGGATTTTTTTTATTATTATTATTTTCACGAGTGCGAAGCATGAGTGAAAATGTTAAAAAAAAAATTCCTTGAATTCTAGAAACTGATTAGCTATTAATATCAATGATGTAAAGTTCCGTGATAAGTTTCAGTTCTTTTTGAAATCTGCATGTCGTTATAGTCAATATATAGAATTTAAATCGATTTTTAGCGACAGGCAATGATTTCGCATGAAAGGGAAGAATCGTGCTATTTCTTTGCACGAAGTGATTTGATTTCTTTTTATATACACTGTACATGTAGGTTAAAAAACTTTTTAAACATTCATCGCATTCATTTGGAACTCTTTACGGCTGAGAATCCATCTTGAAATTGTAAATTCTAAAAATGAACGACATGAAGATTTGTAGTTGAACTCGTTTTTCAACATTACATTATTTCCTTATCGAATACAAACATGTACAGTATATTTAAGGAATCACTGTCTAGTTTTGAGAGTATGCCAGGGCATCAACAATAGTGGGAAACATGGGATAATTTGCATAACGGGCGAAGCCCGTTATGCTAAAATTATCCCATGTTTCCCACTATTGTTGATGTCCCTGGCATACTCTCAAAACTAGACAGTGATTCCTTATATTTCCACTTCATTGTGAAATAAAATTGTAGATTTAGACTTTTAAAAATGTAGACATAGACTATAATCACACGAGGACGTTCATGCCAATTTCAATAGTCCTCGCCCACTGACGTCAAACACATAGGCAACCGCACGAGATTTACATGCATATTTGGCATCCTTAGCGTCAGAGACAGATGCGCATGAGATTTGCATGCGTATTAGGCCTCATTAGCCCCTGACCTATCGACCTGCCTAATTTACATTCCGGCAGAATTATCAAGAAATAAACTCCGAAAACTTTTAAAGAGTTATCACAGAGAAAAAAATTAGAAATGGAAATATATACATGTATAGTAGGTAAATATTTACAAAACCATGTGTGTATGTTAATTGAGACTTAGCATTGAAATCAATCATATAATTTAAAGTCAAGATGTTATAACGGTATATTTTTAAGTGACATAGAAAAAATCTTAATTGTTTTCGTAAAATGACTGACGTATGTATCATTGTTTACATAACAATGTGCGCAAAAATGAAAGTAGATTTAACATTACATGCCCATTGAATGTCAAGACAAGATCTTCATTTAATTCACGTAAAGTACAACGGCTATAAATGTAATAATGCAAGTTTTTTAACACAAAATTATTTCCATTTAAGTACTTACACTCAACTATGTTTTGATTCTTGTGCATTGTACCATGTGTGAATCTTACGTTTATCCTCGTTTGACGTCATCAATACATAAGGTAGGTAACTCTCCCGCAAGACGGCGCGACTTTTTGGAATCGTGTATAATGCACTTCATTTTTAGCGATATTATACAATTATGGGCTCTTTTGGTGATGAATATGGTTTGTTATTCACCAGAAAAATATGTATATTGACCGAGGCGAAGCCGAGGTCAATATGAATATTTTTCTGGTGAATAACAAACCATATTCATCACCAAAAAAGCCCATAATTGTTTTATCATATAGTCAGGATTTAAATAGATAAGACATTGAAGGCTGTATGAGGACACCATTTTCATTTGCGATCTTCCATTGTTAAAAATAAAATAAAAAATCTCCAGATTACTGTTTGTAGCCTCCGTGTTTTCCCTTCCGAGTTTCACTATATGTGTAAGACGTCCAGATGTTAAAAAATAATCCTGAAATAGGTTTGAATAATTGTTTTCCATCACAGAAACGTAGCTCGCTGCTGCCATTGCAAACTTTGTTTACAACGTCCACGTTGTTTGATATTTTGATTGTGACGTCACAATGCCGTTACACGCGCATTGACCCTCCGGTTAATACGGCCTCAAATCCGGTGAAGTATGGAAGGGAATTACCGCCAAAAGTCTATGTATCTTGCTTTTATTCTTATTCTGCCTACTTCTTTATGCTTTGTTATTAATGTAATTATATTTCACTTTATTGTTTTCATATTCGTCTTTATTACATTTCACTTTTACTTTTATCCTTCTTCATTTCGTCCTTACTTCTATGTTTCTTTATTCTTGTTAAGTCATTTTATTTTATTTTTAAATTGATACAATATCTTAAATGATTATCTCTATTACGAACGTTAACTCAATCACGCAAACAATGAAGCATATTCAATGAAGACGAATGTAAGTTGTCAAACCGTCAAAATTTAGTGCGGCATTATAACGCTAGGTGGTGTGGTGTTCGCTACGAGTGTTGGTAAAACTAGGTAACCAAACCCGGGTCGGGTTATTTGAGATTCTTTAATACGCCTTAGTACTTTAATTATCAATCGAACTTCTGAAGGTCTGATCCAGTAATCCGATCCAATAATGGAAACTCCATATTTATTTTCTCTGGCCACACAGGATATACCAGGGGCGTAGTATCAGGGGGGGCCAGGGGGGGGCCAGGCCCCCCCACTTTTTCTCCCGACATTACCTTTACTATAGAAAATGTTTACTGAAAGGAAGGTTGGCCCCCCCACATTTCAGCAAAGGGTAGTGTTATAAGAAAATTAACCCCAAAAAGTTTGAATTGAAAGATAGTTGGTCTTGAAAAAAGTTAGCCACTCCCCCCCACGAAATAGGATTTTCGACTTTGGGCAACTTTTTTCTTTTTTTTTTTTTTTTGCTTGTCAACTTTTTCAGGGGTAAGTAAAAAAATTTTTCTCAAGTTGGCCCCCCCACTTCCAAAAACGATGCTACGCGCCTGTATACTGTAGTGGCCTCTTTTTTCAGACATAACTTTATACTACCGGTATACTGAATATGTTTATTGAAAGGCCAACCCACTTTTTGTAAGAGTACGGGTCAAATAAGTTAATGCAGGGACCTATATACTAAGTTAGTATATAGGTCCCTGGTTAATGTAGTACGTATAGTAGGTAGAAAATTTAAATTTGACTCTATAGAAGAAGTTAAATCTAAGCCAAAACTCACCCCGCCTTCGAAATAGGATTTCATTGGCATCGGAAGCAAATTAAAAGTGGGGGGGGGGGGGCTAAGTGTAAGAATTTTCTAAGACCATCAAAAAAAAAACCTGACAAGCAAAAAAAAAAAAAAAAAAGAAAAGAAATGTCCATTTTCCCAAAAAAGAAATATTCAATTTCGTGGGGGTGGGTGAGGGGGGGGGGGGGGGGGGGGGGTTCGAACGCCAGTGCCAAAGTTTTTTTCCCCATACACCACCACTCTCCCCATTTTAAACCTATACTGCATCGTGCCCATGGCAATGGGGGGGGGGGGTTATAACCTATGCAGGAACGTCTGTACTAAGTCTATCTCTGGAAAAAAAAGTGGGGACTAAGTCCAACCCCTCCACGGTTCCGACGCCTAGTATGTATTTTCAAGTTTTTTTTGCGCTTGTCAAGTTGTTTTCAGCCGGGTACTTTAATATTTATTCTCTTGTTGCCCCCTCCCCACTTTCAAAAACTTACAATGCTACGTTACTGTTATCTCGCCTGTAAAATATAACTCTATTAAAGTTATTTGTTGGATAATTGAATTCTAGTTTAATTGATATAAAAATGTTCAATATTTTGATACTAGTTAACCCTCATAAATTGGGTTGTTTTTCAGAACCTTCCACTGTTCTGAAGTTTATTTCATGACAGATAGTAACTGCTCATGTGCGTGATTCTAGGGGCAGGGCTTTGCAAAGGAGTGAGGAGCGTTAATATGGGTAGGCAGGCTCGGATCCAAATTTTTTTTCCAGCGGGGGGGGGGGGGGGGGGGGCGGGGGCACCCCAGCCCAAAAACAAAAATTCCAATCCCAGAAATTACTTGACGAGCATAAAAAACCTAAACTCGCCCAAACGTCAAAATCCAATTTCGAAGGGAGCGTTTAACTTTTTTCCTTGCTTTAGTATATACATTTTTAAACCTTGTAAATTCCAGGGGGTCCTTACATCCCATCCCCCTCTAGATCCGTGCATAGTAGGCGAAGTAAGAACTAGGCTTCATGCATCCAGACATACTAGAAACTCCCTGGTCTTATTTTCAGCGTTAATATTTCTTATTAAAATAGCACTTAATTTTCAATAAAGAAAGAAATATCTTTAGTACGCATCGTATTTGTGATCAGCCAGGAGAGCTAAAAAAAATCTTAGAACTCGGAAATTCTGTTTGGTGGTGGTGAGGGGGGAGGGGTCGTCAACTTTTTTACAGTGCTAAATTTTACTCATACCAATAAGTACATGACTTTTAATATATAAATTGACTATAAGTACTGCAACAAAAAGGGTAAGACAGGGACGTAGTATCAGGGGGGGGGGGGAGGGCTCCCCTCCCACTTTCCCCCCCCCCCCCCCCGACATTACCTTTACAATAGAAAATGTTTACTTAAAGGAAGATTACCCCCCCCCCCCCCACACACACACACACACACAAACACATTTCACCACAGTGGATATAAAAGAATTTTTCCCCAAAAAATTGGAATTGAAAAATAGTTGTTCTTGAAAAAAGTTAGCCACTTTGCCGATGGAGAGCTGCAAATTTGTCCTATATACTTAGCATCACTATGTTTCACTTCAAAGGGAAATCTTACCATCTAGGACTTTCGAGGGAATGGCATGTACATATATCGGGTACATACCTGAACTAATAACAAACATCATTCATTTGAAAATTTAAGTTCGATCGATAAAGTATTAAGGCAGAAAATTGGAAAAAAAAACTCGAATAACCACGGCCCGGTTTGCTTACCTAATTTTACCAACACTCTTAGCGAACACCCCTGCCACCTAGCGTTATAATGCGGCACTAAATTAGGACAACTCGTATTCGTCTTCATTGAATATGCTTCATTGTTTGCGTGATTGAGTTAACGTTCGTAATAGAGATAATCATTTAAGATATTGTATCAATTTAAAAATAAAGTAAAATGACTTAACAAGAATAAAGAAACATAGAAGTAAGGATGAAATGAAGAAGGATAAAAGTAAAAGTGAAATGTAATAAAGACGAATATGAAAACAATAAAGTGACATATAATTACAATAATAACAAAGCATAAAGAAGTAGGCAGAATAAGAATAAAAGCAAGATACATAGACTTTTGGCGGTAATTCCCTTCCATAGTGAATATGTAGCGTTATGAACTGTTTGCGTTTGTATAGATTATATAGGGACTATAAAAAGAATATATAATAATGGATTTTAGCGATCTCAACACCCTCTCTAATAACGGCAAAATTAAATCCTCGCTAAAATTCTGTTTATGTAGTACTTTATTTTTTAAATTAATTTATTCTAAACTGCATTTGTGTAAATATATAGTCCCTGAAAATATCAATTATGATAATCTCTACTTATTAAAAAATTCTGTAAGAAATCCTTGCTTTTTTAATGGTCTAAACTACTCTCTGCTTCAAGTAAACAAAACAACAAGGAACCTGCAAATTCAGAATACACAAGGGGGCGGAACAATCAAATTATTCAGAACCTTTTTCACACATGAGTGAACAAAGCAGCCCTAGATAGCAGTCCTAGGGACAGATGGGACTGCTGGGTCTGCCTCTAGAGATTTCCCAGAGCAGACCAACAGCAGTCCCGGGAGTGCTTTCTGATACTTCTTTGGTGTCAGGTTGGATCTGGTCAATACCGTGTAGCACTTTGTGTTACCTATGCGGTGAATTACATTTTTTTGGCTCCAACAATAATATATTTTGAAAATTTATTCAAATGTACTGAATTGTATTTATTTTATGCGAAATTTAAATTAACAAAACATATTATATTATCAAAGAAAGGCATTGACAATGCTTGTTTTGATAACGTCACAAACTATTCTGATTTTATTACTTTTCAGGAAGAGGAAAAAATGTCCAAAATGTGCTAATTTTTCTCTTTAAAAAAACTTATTAAGTGCAGATACGCTCCAGAAGAATATCTAAACTTTTCAATGACACTATCATTTTACACATTATACAGCTGGAGTAGACCTGCACTTCGTGACTTATACTCATTTTTTTTTTTACGAAATATACATGTTTTAATAGAAATGTCAAATTAATGTCATTTTCCTAAAGTAATATTTAACATATAATGTAAAGGCTTATTGAAATATTTCGTGATCATGTAACAACTTTCCACCCTTTGAATTAGCTACCTGTTTTAAACCAAACGACATGAAATTCACGATTTTGAAAGAGGCACAACTGCTTATCATTATAACTATACACATGGCATGCTTTGTTTTGTTACCTAATACCCAGGTAGATCAGAGTAACAAAGAGATAAAAAAAAAATACTTCCCACCTTTATAACCATTTGTGCACCCAATCCAACAGGAACCACTGACCCTGGGGTCACATTAATAACATATTTCAAAACTTCGGAAATTTCATAAGAATTTTTCTTTCATTATGAATGATTGATTGGTTTTATCATATGTTAACAGTTTTACCCTAAAATAGACTTCAAAGAATGTTTTAGTATATTAAGAAGAATTTTAACTGATTTACTTCCATGATGGATATAAAGATAATTATCAAAGTATACACAATCTTAATTCCTCAATTGCATTTTTGGTAAGATTTCTTTGTTTTCATCGAAAATTCGGTTTTCAGAAACCTAACACGGAAATAGAAGAACTCCATAGCCATTGTTTATTTTATGACAGAGCGAACATGTGCACTCTGTATCTGTTTGAAATTTATATTTTCTTTTTGTATGAGAACCGATTTTTTCAATCAAAACAAAGATTACTAAAAATGTGACTAATCTTCTGTTATCCTGAGACTTTAACTAATGAGAGCAGATTGAGACAAAATGGCTGACAAAATGATACTAGCTTATAATGACACAAAATACAATATTTAAGCTGTCTCCTTACCTTAAGCAGACGGAATAAAACAGGGTGAAAAAGGAAAATTATATGGATGAGTCCAGGTTACACCTCAGTAAAGACAATATCACTTTTAAACAGGTATAGACAGTTATGGGTGAAGTTATATAAGGACTTGCTTTCTCGAAGACACAAGAACGTTGAATGAAGCTTCAGTGGCGTTATACTAGGTATCACATGAGTACCCAGTGGGCCCTTATTTGGAAATAACAAGGTCAGAGGTCATGATAGTAGGGAGAATGTGAAATATGCAAATTTTTATTTTTATTGCAATTTCACTATGTACAGTAGCAAGCCACTGTGTCGTCATAACTGATCCGTTATAATTTCCATTTAATTACATGTATTTGGTATACCAGTATATTTGATATAGTTTAAATTTCCATTGTTCAAACAAATGAGTCGTGACTGTCAATACCCTGTATACAACTTTGATCGTTATTTTTTTTATATATATACAGGTCGAGGAAGCTATTTTCTGTGATTTTAAGCATATTAAACTGATTTTTAACTGATTTACTCCTATGATGGATATAAATATAATTGTCAAAGTATGCACAATTTTAGTTCCTCATTTACATTTTTGATAAGATTTCGTTGTTTTCATCGAAAAATTCGGTTTTCAAAATCCTAACACGGCTATAAAAGAACTTCAAAACCATTGATGGTTAACCATTGACTCAGTGTATACACTCATGTCACCCATTTTCTTTTTCACTTACCCTTATACCTTATTTATTTTATGACAGAGCGAACATGTGCACTCTGTATCTGTTTAAAATTTATATTTTCTTTTTGTATGAGAACCGATTTTTTCAATCGAAACAAAGATTACTAGAAATGTGACTAATCTTCTGTTATCCTGAGACTTTAACTAATGAGAGCAGATTGAGACAAAATGGCTGACAAAATGATACTAGCTTATAATGACACAAAATACAATCACAGATTATTGGGTGTGACGGAGTTAATAAGACAATATTTAAGCTGTCTCCTTACCTTAAGCAGACGGAATAAAACAGGGTGAAAAAGGAAAATTATATCGATGAGTCCAGGTTACACCTCAGTAAAGACAATATCACTTTTAAACAGGTATAGACAGTTATGGGTGAAGTTATATAAGGACTTGCTTTCTCGAAGACACAAGAACGTTGAATGAAGCTTCAGTGGCGTTATACTAGGTATCACATGAGTACCCAGTGGGCCCTTATTTGGAAATAACAAGGTCAGAGGTCATGACAGTAGGGAGAATGTGAAATATGCAAATTTTTATTTTTATTGCAATTTCACTATGTACAGTAGCAAGCCACTGTGTCGTCAGAACTGATCCGTTATAATTTCCACTTAATTACATGTATTTGGTATACCAGTATATTTGATATAGTTTTAATTTCCATTGTTCAAACAACTGAGTCGTGACTGTCAATTCCCTGTATACAACTTTGATCGTAATATTTTTATATATACAGGTCGAGGAAGCTATTTTCTGTAATTTTTAACATATTAAAACGAAAGAATGAGTGCACTTAAGTACGTCATTTGGAACCTTTTCGGCTACCCATTTTAAGCTTAACATTACAATATATCGCTAAATTAACCTATGGTTAATGTACGTGCAAGCATATGCTTTTGATATTTATTTCTAGAAATTTTTGTCAAACATATTTCCATAATTACAGAAAATGTAATTGAAAAGAACATGTAAAAGCCTTAAATTCCGGTAATTTGAACGGGACCACTTTCGAATCTAAGGTATCCGCATATAGGCGGAGACATTTAAATCGCATGGTTGTGGAATGTAAACATTAGCACATATGATTTTTTCGCATTACAAATTGAGAGAGAGAGAGAGGGAGGGAGAGAGGGGAGCATGTTGATTTTATTGTACCTAAGGGGGGCGACTTTAGTTTTATTGTGTGAAAACTACAATAGCGAATCTCTTAATTTTTTTCCCATATATTACTTACATTAATTTCAGTGTACATGCAAAGTTTGGGCGAAATCTACCGTCCAGGTATTTTTGAGGGACCGTCTCAAAATACAGGTACATTTTCCATAGGATTATATAGGAAAATGCCAATTTTTAGTACTTTAAAGTTAATAATACAAATACTACAATAGAGATTTTGTTCAAACTACAATATTTGATGCGTAATACTATATTATACAATATATGTTAAAAACACAAAATTCTACCGTCTTGTTACTAGAGGGGGCATCTGAAAATGCAAAAAATAAGCAAATTTTACTATTTTTATAGAGTATTACAAAATATGACGTACACAGTGGATTCACATGAAAACATAATAAAAATATTAGAGATATTCTCAAATTTCCATATATTAAATTTCAAGAGCGTATCTTTATTACTTTTTCTTTAATAATATTTTTATTACCCCTTTCTTTAAGAGCTACAGATTATCATAACGTTAAAAACACACTGCAACGACGTCAACCTACCCATCAATTGCAAAATCGAATAAAAAACCAGTTATATCAAATTGTACATGTAATTACATTTTTGTACCTATAATTTCTTAATTTTGTTTACTTTTAATAATTAAACAAAAAAAGTTGCATTAAAACAGTAAATACGCTTCATTTTACTATTATGCGCGAAATATTGCGCAATGGAAACTATAGTCGGCCCCCTTAATTATTAAATGATGTTAAGGGATTGGAAAGATGTCTCGCTCTGAAGACCGTAATACAGAGGCGACATAAGGTTATATACTAATCAACATTTCTAAGTCCCCAGGTAAGTTTTTGCTTCACACTGCTTTTAAAAATTATTTAGACAATATAAATTAATAAGTATACAGGATAAAAAGAAGCAAAGCAATTATTTTTCACTTTATCTAATTTTATTGATAGGCTTTAACACAAAATGCAGAAACGTAAAGGCACCCAAGAATTCAAAATTCGCAACTGCATTTATCCTTCTTTAAAATGAATTAAGAGCAAAACAACTGCTTATCAAACAGGTCATACTATTAAAGGAAAAATCTTTATTGAGGGTTATTCCATGTATTGCAGGGTTGTCCTCTATAGTTACGCTAGATTCTGCTGCTGGAAAAGCTCTCACTCTCCGGTCCATCTTGTCCCATTCATGTTCTATAGGGTTGAGATGTGGATGACATTGAAGCTTACCGAAATTGTTTGTACCCGACAATATTAAGCCTATAGTACATCAGGCCTCCTTACACTCATTCCCCACTCTTCCAGTTTGTTTCTTATAATTTTGATAATTAATGAGACATCAATTAATTTTTAATGAGTTCAGAGCAATTTCACGCGCAGTTAGGTTCTTTCCACAATAGTCAGTAATTCTTATGCAGTAGCCCCGTTGATGTGTCGTTGCAGTTCGTGTATACGCCTTGACCATGGGCACTTCCGGTTCCGGTTTCAGTGAATTTCCGGATAAACACTAGAATTGTTTAGTGGTATTTGTTGAAAATTTAGCAATTTTTAATGATTGTAAGGAATTCAAGTAAGCTTTGTTCAACTTTCTGACGATATTTTTAAAGGTTTTAAGTAACATAAACAAATACAGGGGAAGGAAATACAACTCTCTTGTACTATCACGAGCTTTGGCCTTGTCAACTTCACTTGCACATTGTTTTACGAACATACACGGCATTTTAATCAAGCTTGTTTCTGTTTTTCGTGAACAACTAAAGATTGAGAACACATGAAAATTTAAATAAATAAAAGATACACCCAAAAGCATATTAAACTCGCACTTCATGCTTTTTAATAAAATCGGTCACGGTCGAGTAATTACACATTCGATTACAATTTTTTTTGCCGTAACAGGTAAGCATTGAAAAATAAAGGCAAAATTGTAAGCAACTTGTCAATTGATTTTAAGGTTTTTAAATACTTAAAATAACAAAAATGGGGACTTAGAAATTTTGACATGTACACATGTACATGTACTTACTTATGACACTATCAATACCAGAATTCTTTCAAAACACTCCTAACGAAAAGCATAAACTAAGTTAAATAAGAGACATATTATCTTCACCCCCTATTAAAATTTGCGCAAAAATCACCCATAGTGTGAAGTTGGAAGTACGATAAATACTGTCACAACAGAGACAAACACAATGAAATTTTCAATGAAAGCGTTAGCGTATCGAACAGCAGAGGATCACGTGAGAAAGGTGATTATAATATCAATCGTTGATGCTCGGTGACCGGTTAATTTAGTAGTTATCTCGACCCTAGTTTGGGGACATTTTTTAAAATAAGATATGAGCCGCAACTTGGCCAACATTGTCCTTTGGATATGTATAAGTTTAAGTTAAAATACACATTCTGTGCAAATAAGAAAAATGGCCAAGTTGCGGCTCGATGTAAACAAAGTCGTTGAAAACGGGTATGCATATGAATAACAATGGAAATGATACAAAACTGTTAGACCCCCGTCTCAAAAGCTAGTGTCGCTCGGCATTATTTATAACTTTCAAGTAATATAATATACCAAAACCTGCTCTTAAGATATTGTTTAATACCTATAAAACATAAATTTAATGAAAATTGGAATTTTATTCTGCGCAAAACATCGGGATCCAACTTTCATAGCTTAAGTACAGTCATTCTTTAACTGATTTACTTCCATGATGGATATAGATATAATTGTCAAAGTATGCACAATCTTAGTTCCTCATTTACATAATAATTATAATAATTATAATAGATAAAATCCTAAAGATATGCTCTTTACAATAACTCTTTATTTACACCAAAATACTTCTTATGAAAATATTTACTTATATATACTAGTCAAAATTTCTAAGTCCCCAGGCACGTTTTTGCTTTACGCCGCTCTTATATAGAATTATTTTAAGAGTATAATTAATAAGTATACAAGACAAAAAAGTAGCAATACAAATTTTTCTCACTTAATTTATTTTATTAAAGCACTTTAACACAATAATCAGAAATGTTAAGGCACCCTAAAATTAAAAATTCACAACGTTTAGATACTGCATTATCCTCCATTCAAACAAATTCACAGCAAGACAATCGTTCCTCAGAGTTAACACTATATTAGAAAAAAGTATTTTATTGAATGTTTCTTCATGTGGAGAATAGGTCGTCCGCTAGTTCCGCTAGATTCTACTGCTGGAAAAGCTGTCTCAAACTCCGGTTTTTCTTCTTCCATGGATGTTTGTTAGAGTTGAGATTAGGATGACAAGGGGGCTTACCCAAAGTGCCTGTGACTTGCTAACAAAAGTTACATAATGTCTTATGAAATGTGTACCCCACTCCTCCAGTTTGACATTAAGGGGAGGGCACTTCTGGTTCCGGTTCAATTGATTTTTCCGGATAAACTCCAGAAAGATTTTGTTGTTTGTTGAAAATCTAGCGATTTTTAATGATCAGAAGGAATTAGGTATGCTTTGTAGGTTTTAGGGCGATAATTATAAAGGTTTTAAGTAAAATAAAGTCATACAGTGAAAGGAAACAGAACTCTCGTTAACTACGACCAGTTTGAGCCATTTCAACTTCACTTTCACATTGTTGTGGGGACATACATCGCATTTTAATCAAACTTTTTTTTCTGTTTTTCTTTATCAATAAAAGATGGAGAACACGTGAAAGTAAAAACTAACTATGAAGAATACACCCGAAAAACATATGGAACTCGAACTTCATGCTTTTTAATAAAAACGGTTACGGTCGAGTAATTTCAGATTCGCTTACATTTCTTTTTGGTCTTGACAGGTAAGTATTGCAAATTAAAGGCAAAACTGTAAGCAACTAGTACATTGGTGTTAAGGTTTTGAACTTTTTGAAAAAATAAAAGTGGGGACTTAGAAATTTTGACAAGTATACATTTAATAGGATCTGAATATATTAACTCATTTGAAATTATCAGATTTATCAACATCTGATCTAGACATAAAATATTCTATACACAGTTTTTACAAAGTATCAAATTCTTTGTTTCTTATGTATATCATAATTCTAGTATAGATTAAAATGTTAAAATATTAGTACTTACATGTCTCTGTACTGTCTCTGTCAGTAAGTCAGTAAGATTTCAAATAATTCACCAGATCTAGTTTTCTACATCTAGAACTCTGAGATCTTTCAAACTGAGTAATTATCACTCACTGGACAATGTAAAACTCTTGACCAATGAAATGTAAATGTTCAACCAATGAATGATTGTGTGTGTGAAATGTATAGGTGGATCAGGAGGGATGGGTGGTAACACTTAATGCCTTATTCGTAATAGAAAGACTTTAGATTTTAATTTATTTAACTATTTTAAATTTATTTTATTTATTTATCATTTATAAAATTATTTAATAAAATATACATCTACTACATATGTATTAGATGTAAAATTATGACATATGTATTTAAATAATAAAGCACCCTGCGTGGTGCTGTAGTGATTATTATTATTTATTGTTATAGAGGGAGTTTAGTCAGGGCCCCATCCCTGGCAGCTGCCTTACTTATCAGCTGTTGATTGTTATCAGTCTGGGAAATAAATGTTACCGGTTTCACTTAGTAACAAGAAAGATTCTTTGATGTTTCGATCTTTTATATAGCAATAACAAATTTCTGAAATAATAAACACAACACACAATATCACACATGCAATAAAATACTCTATAATTATTTCTTCCATAAATACTATTTCTCGCTTTACCATGAAATTAATATTATTCTGATAAAACAATAATAATCTATATATGATTTACTTTCTTTGCATATCATAATTATTATAAACTTTAGTGAATAAAATAAAACAGCAGTAATTTAATTATAAATCACTACTATTAATGAAATAGAAATGCTTCACGTTGCGATTCACATAACAATGGAATGTGCATGTAAACACAAAATATAGACACGCATTACACGATACAAAAATATATACATAACATATCTTACCCAATATATGGTATCGAACACTAGTAAGCTAAAGCTACATCAATCAGGTTACAGCTACCTACATCTATCAAGTGGATCTAAACAATAATAAACATATCATATACGAGGGCTGTTCAATAAATAATGTCCTGAACTATATAACATACATTACAGATATCATATGACATTAAACTTGACTTTCTCTCATTATTGAATCTTTCATGAATTTATAACAGTTTATGTGACCACTTTTCATCACATAGTTTCATCGTGAGAAGCTGGGAAACAAGGGCTTGTCGAAACACTGCATTATAAATGAATGGTAAAGAATCAGTAAACTAGGGTGAAAATAAAAGCTTCATAATAGCTGCCTTAAAACTTGTGAAAAATCCCAAAGAAATATTCACTGAAATATATGACATTTACAGCAACCAATGCCTGTTTTATAGACAAAAGAGCAGGTGGATTTCAATGACAAAAAATTATATAATGGGCATAAAAAATGGGTACCCTTCTTGCCAAAAAAAAATTATAACAACTTATGTACTGGTTGCCAAATTTTAACAAATAATATTTGATGATGTATGATTGACTTTAAGACACATAACAAATTTCATAGACATCATATCGGGAGTAGTTTACACTGTTTTTAAGAAACGTTTGACGGTAAAAAAGCTTGGTACTCAAAGGTCACCCGATATTTTGAAAAAAACAGCGAATACGAAATTCTTAACAATTATTTAAAAATATCAGTAATTTTAGTTATCCACCTTTGTTTTATTTTCAAACAGATATTGGAACATGAATATATTGATTAAAACCCTAAAAACAAAATTTACCATAAGATGTACTTAATAAAAATGGCGAATGTCTGACAAGAGCACAGTTATTCAAGAGCACAAAGACAAATTTATATGTAATTTTCTTAAAAATTAGTGGTATTGTTGTTCAAATTCGTATTCGGAGAGACAGTTAAATTTCTGGAGGAGTCTAGAAAGCATTTTTTTTGCAAAAATATCAAAAAGTTTATCAGAGGAAGGACCAAGAATCAGGAATCCACTACATTGAATTTCTTCAAGAAAGCGTCCAAACCCGCAAGCCCTGAAGAGTAAAGGGGTTTTCGGGATAAAGAGAAAGTTAATGTTTTTTTTACATTAACAATATTCGCCAGATCTTAGACCTTTTGACTTGTTTATATTTCCAAACTTGAATAAAACACCTTTCAGAGGGAAGAAACAAGTCCGGGAAGTCATTGGATCTGCCATTTTCCAGTATTCTAAGGGTCATATCCAAAAATGAATTCTAGAAACAATCAGGAATTGGATAAAAAATGTTACAGACATGTATTTTACTTAAAAGAGATTAATTAGTAAAATCATGAAGACTAAATCATTGAAAAGCGTCTTTTGCTTCTTTCTGAGCACCGAGGACATTATTTATTGAACAGCCCTCGTACTGTTTGCTAATAAACTCATCTAAAATAATTCACACATAAGCTTTGACTACTCATCAAATAAATGACTATGTTATATTAAAAGAAACTGACCTTCTATGGATAAATAAAGTCCAAGGTTAACAAAACACAAAATTCTGTGTCTAGATCAAAATGAACACACTACACTCTATTTGAAAAAATACTCATATCAATAGAAATCACATGACTTATACTTTTTACCAACCAAAACAAGAATTCACTGATCCATGAAAAACTGACCAGAAATAATATGGGAACCCCTTTCTGATATAATATTAAAAATAAAAGAAGATTAAATTTTATGGTAAACTATAATTGAAATTTTGATTAATGTTTAAACTAATTTTGAATTTATTTTATAATGTGTTTAAAATAAATCCACTAACACACTACTACATTCTCTCCCTCGTTCAACAAATGACTTCTTATTATCCTAATTAATCAAAGTAAATCACTATGTTTTTCTGGATTACATTCTGAAACAATGTTCTTAATTTATCATTGAACATCAATTATGATTTTAAAATAATTTGTAAAATTGCATCTGTAGAATTTGGCGTCTCTTTAATCACACCATTCTGAATCAACTGTATAGCATAGTCAGCTTTTTCTTTCCACACTCGATCTCTTGATATAGAAGAATTCGATACAAATTCACCCGTAGTCATCCATTTTGGCTTTCCTTTCTTTCTGATTAAACGCCTGGGGACTACTTCATCTTCTTCAACTTCTTCCTGGTCCTGAACTTCAGTGTCAGGTTTGACTGCAGAATCAATTTCCTCAGCCTCAGCTTCAACTTCAGTGTTAGCTGTGACCACAGAATCAAGTTCTTCAGCCTCAGCCCAAACTTCTGAATCGATATTTTCTTAAAAGATATAAAAGATTCCTATGTAATGTTCTTTCTTTGTCTTGACCATTAAGCTTCTTCACTGTATAAACAGGAATCCCTGGATTAGGTTGTTTTATCACTACATATATATCATCTTCCCATTTATTGGCCAGTTTATGCTTGCCATCGAAGGCTACAATTTTGACAAGTACTTTATCACCAGGTTGTACTACTGTGCCTCTGGATCTTAAGTCATATCTGTCTTTTTGTTTCTTTTGAGCTCTTTGTATCTGTTCTGCCGCCACTCTATATGCTTCCAATAGTCTTTTTCTTAAATCTTGAATATACTTGGTCTGTGATTCTTTCTTGTCTTCTCTCGACCAAACATGAGGAAATAAGGTGACTGCCCTGTCGACTCATGTTTAGTAGAATTATAGGCATGTACCATAGTCGCAACATGTGACTCCCAGTTCTGTTTCTTGTTTGCATCTAAAGTTCCAAGCATATTTAATAATTTCAATTATTTAATAATTGAATCGTTCTGGCATGCCATTGCCAATGGGATGATAGTGAGTGGTTCTGGATTTATCAATTCCTGTTAAATTACACAATTCTTTAATCAAGTTGCTCTCAAAATTTGCCCCCTGGTCCGAATTAATTTTTTGTGGTATTCCATAATTTACAATAAAGCAGTTGAACAAAATTTCTGCAGTAGTCTTTGCTGTTGTTTGGTTTCTTGTCGGTATCGCCTGTGCATATTTGGTGAAGTGGTCCGTTATAACCAAAATATTTTCATACCCTCCCTTAGATTTTCTAATGAAAGAAAGTCAATACAAACAAGTTCTAGAGGTTGAGTTGTCTGAATGTTCACTAATGGTGCAATAGTAGGTTCCTTTTTCCTCTTAATACACTTTTGACAGTGGCTAATCCCGTTGTCGATATCAGTTTACATTCCAGGCCAATAGAATCTGTCATAAGTAAGATTAGTTGTTCTGTCTCGTCCCTGATGGCCCATTTCATCATGTAATGCTTCTAGTACATTGTCGATATGAAGTGATGGCAATACAAGCTGTTTCCTCTCTTTATCCTGTACTGTTGTTTTTCTATGCAATGTATCATTTTCTATTATAAGCTGGTCAAAACGTTTGAAAAATGGACTGTTTGGCATTTGCCCTCGATTTGGCTTCTTTCCTTTTCTTACATGTTCCTTCCAAGCTTTCAGAACTGGATCCTGGTTCTGTATCTCTGACCAATTGACATCATGTTTCATATTCATCTGAAGATCTATCTCAGCTGGGTATAAAGTATTCTGCTCACAGGAGATGGTTTCTATATAAGGGATAGATATTCTGTTGCATATAGACTTGATAGAGTCTGCTGATATGTGAGTATAATCTCTTGGTAATCTTGATAAACTGTCAGCATCCACATTACTTTTTCCTGGCCTATGTATGATTTCAAAGTTGTAGACTCCAAGAGCAGCAAGCCACCTGTGTCCTGTATCGTCTAAATTGGCGGTGGTTAACACATAAAATAACGGGTTATTATCTGTAACTACTGTAAAGGTGTTCCCGTAGAGATAATCATGAAATTTATCGCATAAAGCCCATTTTAACGCTAAGAATTCTAACTTATGTGCGGGATAGTGTGTTTCAGATTTCGATAAACTACGGCTGGCATATTCAATTACCCTCTTTATCCCACTCTGCTCTTGATATAAGATGGCTCCAAGTCCTGAGCTGCTAGCATCAGTGTGAATTTCAAATGGTTTATCATGGTCTGGATAACTCAAAATCGGTGATGCTGAAAGTTTCTTCTTTAAAGTTTCAAAAACTGCTTCTTGTTCACTTCCCCAAATCCATTCCTTCTGCTTTACTGGTTTCTTCTTTGTTTTCTTCTTATTGTTGATTGGACTAAGTTCTGTGAGAGGTTTTGAAATTTAGCTAAAATGTTGAATAAATCTCCTGTAATAACCTGCAAACCAAATGAACTTTCTAACTTCCTCAGGATTGGTTGGAGTTGGCCAGTTGATGATTTTATCAATTTTCTCTGGATCAGTTTCTACACCTTATGATGAGATAATGTGTCCTACATATTTTACTTTGGATTTGAAAAATGAGCATTTCTTGGGTGATAGTTTCAAATTGGCTCCTCTGATCTTGTCGAATACTTGTTTCAGTCTGGTAAGGTGATCTTCAAATGTTGACAAAAAGATGATAATGTCATCTATGAATATACAACAGATTTTCATAAGCAATTCTCCCAAAATGTCCTGCATCAGTCTCTGATAAGTAGCTGGAGCACCAGTCAGACCAAATGGCATCATATTTAATTCATATAGTCCAAGTGGACCGACGGTAAACGCTGTTCTTTCTTTGTGGGGTTCAAATATTTCGACTTGATGGTAACCCGATTTCAAATCAATCACTGAAAAGTATTTGTTGCCTGCCATGGAATCTAAAAGTTCTTCAATACGAGGTAGAGCATATGCAACTTTCTTTGTTCTTTTGTTTAACTGTCGAAAATCAATTCAAAAACGAAGAGAGTTGTCTTTCTTTTTGACTAATACAATGTTGGAAGACCAAGGAGAATGAGATTTTCTAATGATGCCCGATTGTAGCAATAATTTCAAATGCTGTCTAACTTCGCCTTTCATTGATGGTGGAATTCTTCGATAACGTTGCTTGAATGGATATTCATCTTCTAACTCAATCCTGTGTTGCACTGTTCTTATATGTCCAACATCAGTATCCCCAGTTGAGAATATATCTGCATAGTTGTATATCAGATTTATTCCTTGCACAAGTTCTTCCTTTGTCAAAATTGTCTATCTATGGTGATTTATCCATTTGTTGTAGTGGTTCGTTGGTATCAGCATGAATAGCGTTCTGTACAATCGATACAGGTTGTATTTCACATATAATAGCCTTCTCTGGTATTGACACAGTTCTCGTTGTGATGTTGCTGATTTCCACTGTCACCAAATTGTTGTCCATGTATCTCTACTCCATAAGAGATGGTACAATGTCTAAATCATCAGGTACAACCGATCTTTCTGTTCTCATCAAAATAGCTGCTGTATGGTGGTACGGAATCTTTTTTGTCTAAATATCCTTTCAAAGTTACATTACTGTTTGGTGGAATAACAATTCTACCTTGTGCATTTCTTACAATGGCTAGCTTTGAATTGTTCCTCTTCAATTCTTTTTCTCTCAAGTGTATGGATCTGAATGTAAGGTACCATTCTGTTGTTAAGTTCGCTTTCTATAAATATTTTTCAGCATCTTGTTGTTGAAGTATTTCCAAAATAATACCCAAGACATTCGTTCCAAGCAGTAGAGGTACACATTTGTTATAATTACTATCTGGAATAACTAATAAAATGGCATTAAATTTACTGATATGTTTGATTTTTGGTACTTCCAATACGACTTCAATGAATCCTTCATATGGTAATGATTTTCCATCTGCACATTCAATGTCTAGTAATAACTTTAATTTCTAAATAGGGATGTTGCTCAAATGTTCATCATAAATTTTTTTTGCTAATAGTTGATACGGTGGATCCTGTGTCTAGCAATATCCGAGTTTCTATTTTGTTGATAGTAATTTCTGTTTCTGAAGGTTTACCGCATATTCCAGGTGGTACATATTTTGCCATTTTTGCAAGCAAAGGGTCCTTAGGTTCCTTGTCTACGGTCAACCCTATCGCGCAGACATTTTCTAGTTTAAATTCTTTCCGTGGACATCTGTGTTGGCACCACATCCTCTCTTAATGTGTCCTTCTCTTTGATTGCAAGTAATGTTAGGAAATGTCACATGTTCCTTACTGCTCTGTTTTGTTTGAGTAAATCCTCTACCTCGGTAGCTCTGAGCTCGATACCGTGATCCTCTGAATGGTGGTCTGAATCTGGATCGTCCTCTCTGTGCTGTCTCAAGATTTTCTAATCTGTGGGTTATTTGCTTCAACACTCCTTGCATCCCTTCTTCTGCTGGTTTGTCTTCAACAATGGCCTTCTTTGATAGCTGTTTAGAAATTTTCCCTTCATTGTCTTGTTGATTTTCTTTCTCAATTTTCCTTAATGCTATTCGGAGTGAATCAAATGAGTGATATTTCTCTCGCTCGTAGTGTGTAATGTCTTTCAAATCTGATCGCAATCCTTTCCAAAGCATATCATGCAACATTTCATCAGCACTACTTTCCAGAACTTTACCTGTCATTATCGCTTTTCCCAGAATATTTTCCAGTCTGCAGCTCCATTCAGTTATGTTCTCAGTCTGTTTCTGCCTTGCATCATAGAATTCACTAAGGATTGATTCTTTCTCATCTACGTCACCATAAACACTTGTAAGTTTGTCCAATATTTCTGGAATCTTTGCTTTAGGTCCAAGTCTCATTACTGTCCGTCCTGCTTCGCCCTTCAAAGATTTCCTTATTGCTTGAGCAATTACTTCTGGAGAATGTGTTTTCTCAGTCATTAGATATTTTACTTCGTATAGCCATAGATCAAATTTAGTGACGTTCTTTCCTGTTGAATTAGTTCCTGCGAATGTACTTATTGCTGGAGGATGAATATATGTTGTTTTTGGAGTAGCACCAGCATTCGTACCAATTCCAGATTCTTTCTTGATTTCCACTTTCTCCTGTTCCAAGTATGCTTTCATCCAATTAATTAATTCTTCTTGGAATCAGCTTTTGGTATTACTTCCATACCCTGAAGAGTTTCAATAAGTTTCTGGTATTGCTCCGGCGTTGCCATCTTGTACAGTTATGTAGGATTATTTCAAACGTTGATACGGATAATTATTCCTGAGAGTATAGTCACTGTGGTTAATTGCTTTTACATCACTATTTAAATTGGTATTTTTCTTAACTAAATATTTTTTAATTCAAAGTTCAATTTATAATAGTTAATATTTTATTTTTTTTAAATCCTACCTTGTTTATTTAATTCTGATTTTTTTTAAAAATTTGATTTAAGTTGATTTACTTCGAAATTATTCCAAGTTCACTTAAATATAACTAAGTTTTAAATCTTTAAATTGACACCTACTAAAAAAAAATTCAAACTCAATGTAAATTACACACCTCAGTTGGCAAAACCCTTGAAAAAAAATATATATACACCAACTGAACTAACTTAGTACTAATTAATTTCTCTGAATATTACACCTAACAGACTAAGTATGAAATATCCCACCTGTGCAAAAATAAATAATTATAAATACTCTCTATAAATATGTACAAGTTGGTTCTCAATCAAAAATACCAGACCCTTTTGTCAACAATGTAAATTCAGTTCACTTCCGGTCAAGGTCACACAGAAATAATTTCAGAATAAATAAACTGTTAACATGCTCCAATTGCACCAAAAATAATATCAACAGATGTTATATGATCTACCTTCCAATCTACACACAAATAAAAAAAAATATCAATTCATCAATCTGTATACAGACAATTAATAGCGTAGACCAATATATTCACACAGTGACACAGTCAAAGTATATGCTAGCAAATCATCAATATAAGCAATGACAAAATCATAAAAATGTCAAACGTCAATTATCAAATTTTTTTTCTGCAAATACGGACCAAAAATAATATTAAGTATTAACTCTACTCACATTAAAATAAAAACACAACACAAATATACAATGCCTGACAGCCAGTCGTGATTGCTGGACGCCCGTAATTTATTAAGTACTGTATTACAACAACACTTCAAAAAACACATTATTCATCACCATATTAATGCAGAAAAACATGGCGTTACCCGTCCTTTTCTTTACATGACAGCAAAATATTTAAAACTCTAAAGCCCCCTTTACATAGCATCAGGGCCGGCTAGGCAAAAACTAGAGATAAAACGATGAAAATCGATTTAAAAAACTCTAGAAAACCTGTGTCCGTTGCCAGGTGCCGCTGGATGCAGGGGGAGTTGTGAACGGACCTCGCAACTTTATTACCATATATGAATTTACTTACATTACATAACCATAATTATATTGACATGTGGAAAAAAATAAAAATTATTTAAAGTTTCGTCTAACTCGTGCCGTACGGCGGCTAGAAGTGAATACCTGAATTACATTTCGAAAACCTGTTTTTACGCTTAATAGCTATTGGCTACTAATGGAACCTTCCATTATAATGCACTGAGCCGTCAATACAATATTTTCCCGCTATTACTGACGAACCGCGGTAAAATATAAGTATTAACTCTACTCACATTAAAATAAAAACACAACACAAACATACAATACCTGACAGCCAGCCGTGATTGCTCTAGAAAAACACAAAGAAGGGGGTGTATAGACAACCGTGAGTAATATAAATAAAATTATAATTCTAATGACCTTGAGACCATAAGCCTTTTCTCCAAAGAATCTACAATTTTACCATCTTTAGCACTATCACTTCTCCATCTACCGTGCTTTTTCAAACATCTCTCGTCCACATTTGAGTTGGCTGCCACAGTTGCCCCACCCGCCCTTAAAGAATGAATTCCTATGTTAACATGTTCACCCATAACTGTTTTCAACAATGATATAAGATTGCTTCTGGCTGCTGTATAACTAAGTTTTTTGTTTTTATATATTAATTTACAACATCTTTTGACCTAAAAATTGGTCTAAATAAGAAAAAATGATTGTCATCAATTGGACCTAAAAGCTCTAGGTATTTCTTATACATATTGACAGGACATGCAGACGTTAAACCCTTAGCAACAAGGACTTCGCTTCCTTGTCTGTACTGATCTGTTTTGGATTTTTTAATACAAAGCACAAGATATTCATCATGTACAATTACATCATTGAATGTTAAAGAAATAGCTTCATCAAACCTTAGAAAACCAGCAAAACAAAATAAAATCATGGTAAGATTTCTGACAATTAGCAAATCATTTTCACCAATGAGTTTATCACAAAGTTCAATTAACACATCCTTGGTAATAGGCTCTTTTTTCTGCACAGCACGACCAGCTTTCCGTCTTGCAGCTTCTTGTAGAGATGAAACGTAAGAATTCTTCGTTGGGTCTGGTAAACCTACACATTCATGAGCCCATTTAATCGCATACACGGCAGCGTTCACAGGATGTTGAGATGACCCGTTCTGTAATAAATGCGTCAGATATAATGCCACATGCATGGGACTCGCCGGCAACGCACTATGTCATTGAACTTTAATGAATTTTTCCCATCTCTTAAAAGCGTTAAAGTAGGATTTGTTGGTGTTGTCGCTTTTACTTGACAAAATCCAGCTGCTTAAATGTGGGCACAGATCAGCCATATAACTCCCTGGTTCAACGCCATGTTTTTCTGCATTTCTTTTTATGCTGTCCTGTAGTCCTATTCCTGTAAAACATGTCAACTGCATCAAAATTTTATTTTCAAAAAAATCATGTTAAATAACAGATCTTTTTTCCCAAATATTCCATTATTTCCTCTCCCCCTGCAAATTACATAAATATTTTGTATTTTCGAAAAATTTTTAACATAATGCTTGAAATTGCCCTCCTTATCAATCAACATTGGCCAAAATGGAGCGGATTTCCACTCTTGAATTACCAAAGTACAATTGCATTTGTCATTCTCAAGTTTTCTTACCACTAAAGGAATTAATTTTGGAGGAGGTACAACCCAGTTCAAATGACCAGTCCACATCTGAGATAACGCATCAACAGCGCTTGATCCTGCGCACCAATACTTAGAATTAAAATTCTCACACTTACTGTTATAACGATCTGCAAATCTATCACAGGTATGTGGTCCCCAGATATTGTCAAAATAATCAAATACACATTGTCTAACTGACCAGTCATCACAGTCTGTCATTCTACTCAAAGAGTCTGCTCTTACGTTTTCTGACCTAGGTATCCATTTACCTGTTATCTGGATATCCTTCTTACTGCATAATCTATGCACTGACATTGCAATGTCTTGTAACTTTTTCTTTTTACTCCCTACTTTCAAAATATGCTGCACATTCTGATTATCAGAATTGATCTCAACAGATTTACCTTCAACTTTATCAACTGATTTTGACAATATTCTATTTACTGTCTCAAGTTCTCTCCAAGTAGAACTTTGCTTACTTTCCCATTCGTTCCAAACTCCATACCACTCAGATTCGACTTGTTCACCCTCTGAACATATGGTCAAATGACCTCCAAAACCAGTGTCAGATGCATCACAATAAACTGACACCTTACTTACATCAGATTCTGTCAACTGACTTAACAACGTACCATTGTTATTCTTTTCTTCAACAGATGTCAACCAAAATCTTAATTCACTCACCGCCTCTGCAGACAGTCTAACTCTTGAATACCAACTGGAAAGTGCCAGAATACAAAAGTATAAATACCTTGTTCTTAGTCTAACATCATAACCCAATACTGTTTGCATTGAGATTATTTGTCCAACCACGGATGCAATACTTTTTACATCAAACCAAACAAAACCAGCATCATAACCTTCCAAAATATTTGCAATACAAACCTTGAGTTTGTTGACCTAAACTCACCAATTCTGCTTCGTGTAATGTTGAGGCACCTCCCATCCCATCATCTCAATACATGACCATTTTATGACCTTTTGACCTCCAAAACTTGACTACCTCTCTCATGACTTTCGAAAATATGTATCCCGCTGTACTAAGGCCAAATGGCAGAACTTTAAAAACATAATACTTGCTTTTCCATTTGAAAGCTAAGTATTCCTCATCTAGTTCATGCATTCTAATGTGATGCTATGCACTTTTTAAATCAAATGAAAATGAAATCACCTGATTCGAATAAACTTTTTTAAACAGAGGCATCCTCGTATTTATGCTTATTTTTGAATAAATGAGGATTGATGTGTCTTGCATCTAATACCAACCTTAGTTTTGTTTTGTTCCCTGCTACCGTCGATGGATTTACAACCCTTGGTTTATTGATACATTCCTCTATGCAACCTTTATTGAGCAATTTTTCAATTTCTTTATCTACAAACTTACCGTTTTCTAACGCAGATCCATTATTCTTAAGTTCTATGGGTTCTGGTGTGGTAAACAATGGCATTTTATAGCCATTTTCAATAACGTCCAAAATATACCTGTTTGCACCAATCGAACGCCACTGACCTATATTTTGCCGTAAATAGCCTACAGGTGAAATATTTACCACGCATGATTGCTTCTGATACCCTCCGTCGTTTATCTGCTTAATCAAATGATTATTTTGATAATCATGTGTACTTATCTTATTGTCATCTAGTTTTTCTTTGCAGTCTTTTCTCCAGTGTGACTGCATCCGTCTGACACGACTTGTTCAATTCTAGCCTCTTGTCTGTCGGCAATAGCTTTCTGGTTCTCATGTATTGTTTTCTGCATCTCTGTAAGCCTATTGTCGAGAAGCTCTGAGAAACTGCTCAGCATTTCATTATTCGACGCGCGTACAGTATCATTAATTTGTCTTTGAATTGCCTGGGCGTCCATTTTCGTCTAACTCGTGCCGCACGGCGGCTAGAAGTGAATACCTGAATTACATTTCGAAAACCTGTTCTTTACGCTTAATAGCTATTGGATACTAATGGAACCTTCCATTATAATGCACTGAGCCGTCAATACAATATTTTCCCGCTATTACTGATGAACCGCGGGAAAATATAAAAGTCTTAAACTTTATCAGTACGTTTAATCATTCGATCTTGTCGTCCACCAGTTCACTTACGTTGTAATACGCAGCTGTATGTTAACAAAACAGTACCTCAAATTTACTTGGTTCACAATTCACTGTTTACATGTGTGACTTCCGGAAAATCGAAGCTGAAGATCACTTCCGCTTGAGGACTATGGCGAATGACGTCACTTTGCGGGAAAAATCCTAGCGGATGAATACCGAAATGGCGAGTCAGTCACAGTCGAAGTCGTAGAAAAGTGCAGTTAAGAAAAACGTTGGGCGCCATTTGTTACCGGGTTCACATAGTAACAAGAAAGATTCTTTGATGTTTCGATCTTTTATGTAGCAAAAACAAATAAATACAGCACACAATATCACACATGCAATAAAATACACAAAGAGAGATAACTCTTTCTGCTTCATAATATAAACTACTCTATAATTATTTCTTCCATAAATACTATTTCTCGCTTTACCATGAAATTAATATTATTCTGATAAAACAATAATAATCTATAAATGATTTACTTTCTTTGCATATCATAATTATTATAAACTTTAGTGAATAAAATAATACAGCAGTAATTTAATTATAAATTACTACTATTAATGAAATAGAAATGCTTCACGTTACGATTCACATAACAATGGAATGTGCATGTAAACACAAAATATACAGACACGCATTTCATGATACAAAACAAGTATATACTGACAAAACGTCAGAAATACTCAAGCTGTAGAAAGTCAATTAGGAAGTGTCATTAATTTCCTAAAATGGTATAAGATGAGGGCTATTGAGTTCAATCTTCTGTTGGATAAACTACATGTACATGAAACAAAGTTCATATACTGAATTTAATTAGAAGAAATATAATTAATCATATCACTTTTTAAGATGAATTTCAGGAATGTTTTATAGAGCAAAGTAACGTTGTCGTTTCTTACTTTTATGAAATATATTTTTTTAAGTAAACATTTACAATGTAGTATACTTTAAACTTTATACGTTTTTTATTTGGTATATCTTGCTTAATGACGTATATCACATTCAATATATACATCAATCTATAAATAGCTTAATTTGTTACAATCCTGTAGAAAAAATTTTCAAAGTGGAAAGGGGGGGGCGCCAAAAAAATCCACGTGACGACGGGTTCATCCATCGTTGCAAACCGCAGCCAAAATGTACGATCCTCTCCAACTCCGGACCGTGGCTTGAGACGATGGGGTTCATCTAGCTGAGCGGCATGTCCAATACATATTCCGTACGAATCCAAAAGAAGTTATTAAGCCTATAGCATAGGTTCCGTTACCAAAGCTTAAGAAACATATAATGCGAGAATTTAACATTGATTGTGTTACATGCATTATTTTACTGTCACTCAAAGTACACATCATTTGCAGGCCAGTGAAAAGCAATTTCAGTTGGAGGTACACCCATACATTTTTTGGCCATGCATTGTAGAGTTTGTTGACGATGGAATAACCTGCGTCACCTTTCAGAGTCTGCAATGGACTCGTCCAAGGATGCTTTGTCGGCGACTGTAAAAAGTTACCTGAGATTCCTACGCAAAGAAAAGCGCGAAATTTCTGTATAGAAACTGTTGCGACTGCGGAGCTTCACTCATTGTTCATTCGCCATAGAAAAGAATCCGATATTTAACACTTAATATCTTTGAATATACAGACATTTTTAAGATAAGCTTCATTTTTGTTTCTAGAAATATTTTTGTCTACAAAAATAATTTAATTTTGTGTTTTTAAACTAAGTAAATCGATGACCTAGCATCGTTTTAGATAACTCAAGCCCCTCTAGGGCTTGAGTAAATATATACATTACGTATCTTACCCAATATATGGTATCGAACACTAGTAAGCTACAGCTACATCAATCAGGATACGCCTACCTACATCTATCAAGTGGATCTAAACAATAATAAACATATCATATACTGTTGGCTAATAAACTCATCTAAAATAATTCACACATAAGCTTTTACTATTCATAAAATAAATGACTATGTTATATTAAAAGAAACTGACCTTCTATGGATAAATAAAGTCTAAGGTTAACAAATCACAAAATTCTGTGTCTAGATCAAAATGAACACACTAGACTCTATTTGAAAAAATACTCATATCAATAGAAATCACATGACTTATTCTTTTAACCAACCAAAACAAGAATTCACTGATCCATGAAAAACTTACCAGAAATAATATGGAAACCCCTTTCTAATATAATATCAAAAATAGAAGAAGAATAAATTTTATGGTAAACTATTATTGAAATTTTGATTAATGTTAAAACTAAATTTGAATTTATTTTAAAATGTTTTTAAAATAAATCCACTAACACACTACTACATAAATGATGGGAAAAAAAATATAGGTTTGAAGCCGTTTTATGTTTTGAAAAAAAATGACAAAATCCAAGACAAAATTTGAGTAAATGAATTGAAAGGTACAACTATTCAATGTAAACAATGCAAAAAAATTATTCGATCAAAAGAAAATAAAATGCGATGAATGTAAAATAAATATAAGGCACGGTACTTTGAGCAACGAACCGATTTCGACAAGGATGGTTCCAAACAAAAACGAAAAAAAAGTTATAAGATTTACAAAATACGCAGAATGTTGCGAAAAGGAGGGGGTGTAACTCCAAAGAGTTATACAGTTTGTCCTACACCATGCAATGAATCCCATGAGCACTCTTTGTATTCACATAAATCGAGTTCTAAATCAAATACTGGTATTAAGACCCCAAAAGTTACTCTGTTAGATCCCTTTTTCGTGAATCTTGCACCTAAATCTGTCTTCAGAGCTGTTCTTGATAAAATTGCAGTCGATGCATGTATAAATACAAAGAAGCGTTTTTTTAAGTATATTGTCAGCGATAGTTTAACCAATGACGTTGTTATGACAACTAATTGTGGAAGAACCACGCAATTATTCACTAATACATGTAAATCAAGTGAAGTTAAACACAATTTTGAAGGCTTTTGTCGAGGGATTCAATGGCCAAACATTGTATTTTATTTTTCAGACATTGCTGATTGATTGATTGATTGATTGTATACTGTTTAACGTCCCTCTCCAGAATATTTCACTGATATGGAGACGTCACCATTGTCGGTGAAGGGCTGCAAATTTAGACCTTTGCTCGGCACTTACGGCCTTTGAGCAGGGAGGGATCTTTATCGTGCAACACCTGCTTTGACACGGGGCCTCGGTTTATACGGTCTCATCCGAAGGACCGCCCCATTTAGTCGCCTTTTACGACAAGCAAGGGGGTACTGAGAACCTATTCTAACCCGAATTCCCACGGGGCCAGACATTGCTGCCTTGCCTGGAATCAATATTTATGTTTCAAGAAGGTATCAGGGGAAATAAGTATCAACTTGTAGAAAGCGCAAGAATTTTCAAACAAATATGGTACGGTAAGCATCAAACCAAATACATGTTGATTGACAGTTTTAACCTCACCTCCCGATTTCTTACGCCTTCCGAAATATTAGATTGTTTAAATAGTAAAACATCTTTCTCACTTCGTGGCCGCGAAGATGCACACCAAGGTCTTGATTTTATCTTTGAAGTATACAATAGAAAGAATAAAAAAACATGTGAGTGGTGTTGCAAACAGTCTTAAATGGAAAATTGTCAAAAAAAAATCGATAACCTGGAAATATTATCAAAAAAATATCACTTCTTTGTTAGGTGTCCAAGAATACCACACATAATCAAAACGAATCAATCATTTCACTAAAGAAAGAGATAAATTCAGAATGAAAATAAGAAAATCGAACTATCTACAACCCGCTTCGGATCGATGTATTTCCGGTATATATCAATCTTCTGACAAAATTTGCCAAAATGTATTAAAATTCATCCTTTCACCATTGTAAAACATGCGATATATATATTTTTTTACAAATTTTCTGTTGCATTGTAAATATCCAAGTCCTTTGAAATTTCAAAAAATCCCAGATTCAAAAACAGAACAGATTCAAATTCAAAAGATGAAAACAAGAATAAAGCCTAAGGACAGACGAGACTTTCCTTAATAATAGATATATTTTTCTAAGAGTTTGTCATTGAAGTATTGCTACTTAAACATGTTTACTCACATAAAAATTAAGGTACCTTACCAGGTATTTCTGCAAGATACCAGGGGTAGTTTTTCTTATATAATTTTAAGAAAAATAATTTTCCTATTTCAAAGATTTAAGTGTTTGGATGTTTTAAAAACGTTCAGAAACTGGTTTAGAAATCAAAATGTAATTAAAATTTTGAATATTTTCCATATATTACGAAGATATACAAAACAAATTTTGAGGAACGTCTCGTCTGACGTTAACTTTTGATTTTAATAGATGAAAATAATTTCCTTATGGGGAAAAATATAATTTTACGAATCAGAAAGAAAATCACTTAAAAATGCAAAAAAAAAATATATAATTAATTGGACTTTCTTGAATTTTTTTTAGAAATTAATTTTTGGATTGTTCTGGGTGATTGATGTTTGATAAGTTTAAACGTGTAATTTTGAATGTTGGTGTATGCATGTCCGTAGACTTGGCAGTTAATTCATTTATCAATTGTTTATAGAATGATTACAAAGATGCAAACATTATGTACATGGTGACTTTGTAAATGTTGTTTACTAAGTATACAACTTTGAGATTTATTTACTCTTGTTTGTAAATACATGACTTGCATATGCATGCTACTTATCCATACACAGCAGTTATTTATCAATGTACGTGAGACTTTAGTAAAATTGTGTAGAATAAATGTCGTACAGCAATACACTTTTGTTTTAGAATGTATGAACCTTTAGTCAACAAATGAATTAAACCAGTAGCGTATAGTGAATATACAAATATCAATTATAAAACCTTCACTTTTATTACTTGTGAAGAGTTTGTGAGCGCTATTTCAACCTACTATTTAACACAGAAAATTAGCTTTGTTTGTTAATGTGACCATGGGACATCTTATTTACTACTTATTCTTTCTATTTTTGACAAAAAATAGATATTAGTTGACTCTCCGACCTGAACCACGTGTTTGTAGTCAAATGTAAGTACGTAGTAGACCAGCATGCTTTGCGGTTCATTCATTCGACTGGATCATTGCTTGCTGTGAGAACCTCTGTGCGCAATAACAACAATATTCATATAAGGTAGTTTCATCGACCTGATAAAGGACAAGTAAAGACCGTAAAACAAATTTGACTTTTTAAATGGATTTTGAAAAGTCGAGGAAAACTGAGGTAATTTGATTTACGAAAAACCGGCCGCAACACGTTATTATGTCTGCCATTCTGCAATGCATTTTTGTGAAAATTCTCCCAAAATGTTTTCGGAAAAATATAAAAATATTTGAAATTACTCAATATAGATATTTTATTTAAATTCCAATGTTCAGAACTGAAAAAAATAAGATAACCATGAATTGTCTTGAGATTTTTTTTATTCATTTTCCATTTTCGCCATACTCAAAACTTTGAACTTGAGCTAATACGATGTTTTTTCTAGTAATATAACTTAATAGATAACGACAGAAGATCAATATTTATACATACTCATTAAAAGTGCTCAATTATTATTATGTTTACACATTAAAGTATTACAGAACGGTCAGGATACGGACATAATATTTTTAACAGTTACACTTTACAAACTGACAAATTATTATACACATATCACCATCTCATACCGGAGAGTCATAATTACAGTGTACCCTCCAAATCAGCTTAAAAAGATGTGTAACTAGAGCCGAGCTCGTTGCAAAGCAAGGAGTAGGTCTTCCGTCCTGTTTGACCGGAAGTAACTTTCATTTGAAAAAAAAGAGAGTAATGAAGTCAAAAAAATGGTTTAATCCTCCAAATCTATGTTCATTTTTGCAAAATCAAGCCATTTTTGGCAACTTCGGTTTGACCAGAAGTACCGTCAACGGACGGAAAATTAAGATTTAAGCTTCCAGTGACATATGATATCCAAAAACCTGTCAAGAACATAAAAAATATGCAATTTCTGACTACTTCCGGTTTGACCGGAAGTGACGTCCCCGGACGTATTTTGACATTCTCATTAGATAAAGCTTGACATTTTGAACAACTTTGCTTATTTGACGTATTATAATTCTCAATACTTTTTGAGATATTAAGCTAAAACTTTCAAGGGCCCTAGATCCCTAATTTTAGGGGCCAGCCCCTTTTTAATGATACCAAATGAAAGCGCTTGTAATTATGCACAACTTTTATTCAACATGTCTTAACAAAATATTTTTAGTTTTCAAGATAAAAAGGAAAATATTTTTAAATTTTCGCTCTTTTAGGCGTTCTAATTTTTGACCCTTATATAGCGCCATTTTGAATGCAGAAATCGAAAAACAAAAACCGATGTGCACAATTTCAATCCTTCTGGTATCTAAAACAAGTAAAATTTCTGCTCCAGCTTTTGTGGTCTCTGAGCCTTTATCCGGAAACGAAAGCCTATGATTTTTCGTTTAAAGGGGAATAACTCAAAACCGGAAGTGACTTTTTGAAATTTTAGTCATTATTCTGATAGAGTTTATAAACATCTATAACCTCTGAAAAATTGAGCGAAATCTGCTGAGAAATGAGTGAGATATGAGGCCTCAAAGTTGGCGTCTAGGAAGTAGAAGAAAAAAAAAGAATAACTAGAGCAAAGCTCGTTGCAAAGCAACGAGTAGGTCTTCCGTCCTGTTTGACCGGAAGTAGCTTTAATTTTTAAAAAAAATAAGAAATAATGCCTAAAAATGGTTTGAATCCTCTAAACTCTGTTAATTAATGCAAAAATAAGCAATTTTTGCTATTCCGGTTTGACTGGAAGTGACGACGACGGACGGAAAATTAATTTTTATGCGACATATGTTACCCCAAAACTTGTGAAGAATGGCAAAAATACACGTTTTCGACTACTTCCGGTTTGGCCGGAAGTGACGCCGCCGGACGTATTTTGACGACTCCAAAAGATTAAGTTTGACATTTTGAACAACTTTGCTTCTTTGACGTATTACAAATTTTCAATACTTTTTGAGATATAAAGAAAAAACTTTCGGCCCCTCTGGGCCCTTAATTTTAGGGGCCAGCCCTTTTTTCAGATATCATTTGAAAGATCTTGGAATTCTACACTTCTTTTGTTCAATATGTTTTAACAAAATATTTCCAGGGAAAAGGATATCGTAGAAAAGGTGTTAAAAATTTGAAATTCACGATAGGACTATTTTCGGGCCATAGCGAGCGCCGACGTGCGGCACTTCCGATAAAAATGAAATACACTATACATATCTATAGACTATGGTCTATCATACCTGAAAGTTTCATGTTTCTATCTTGAGCCATTATTGAGAAAGTTTGCGGACAATCTGACCCTTCAAAAATCATAAAATCAACAATATCTCCAAACCGAAAGTGACGTCATCAAATCGGAAAAAAATGCATAAGGTTCAAGTAATGTTACATAAGTCCTGAAAGTTTCATTGAAATCCATCGAGCCGTTTTTGAGAAATCGCGTGCACAAAATCGGTAAGAAAAAAAAGAATAATAACTAGAGCAAAGCTCGTTGCAAAGCAACGAGTAGGTCTTCCGTCATGTTTGACCGGAAGTGGCTTTTATTTTTAACAAAACTGAGAAATAACGTCCAAAAATGGTTTGATTCCTCTAAATCCATGTTAATTATTGCAAAAATAAGCTATTTTCGGTTATTTCCGGTTTGACCGGAAGTGACGACGACGGACGGAAAATTAATTTTAATGCTCCCGTAGACATCTGTTACCGAAAAACTTGTCAAGAGCGACAAAAATACGCGTTTTCCGACAACTTCCGGTTTGGCCGGAATTGACGACGCCGGACGTATTTTGACGACTTTAATAGATTGAGCTTGACATTTTGAACAACTTTGCTTCTTTGACGTATCACAAATTCGCAATACTTTTTGAGATATAAAGGAAAAATTTTAGGCCCCTCCAGGCCCCTGATTTAAGGGGCCAGCCCTTTTTTCGAGATCTCATTTGAAAGATCTTGAAATTCTACACCTTTTTTGTTCTACATGCTTTAACAAAATATTTCTAGGTAAAAAGTTATCGTTGAAAAGGTGCTTAAAATTTTGAAATTCTTGATAGGACAATTTTCGGACCATAGCGAACGTCGGCGCTTCGTACTTCCGGTAGTTGTGATATACTTAGTGCAATTTTCCAAAAGTTGCTCTAGCATCACTGAAAATTTCAAGCTTCTGTGTTAAGTACTTTTTGAGAAAACTGCCGGACAAATTGACCCTCTAAAAATCACTAAATCGCAGAAAACTTCGAACCGGAAGTGACGTCATCAAAATAAAAAAAAATGTATCTAGATTTTTTGATGTTCTATCAGACCTGAAAGTTTCATGAAAATCGATCGAGCTGTTCTCGAGAAATCGCGCGTACAAAATCGGTAAGAAAAAAAAACAATAATAATAAAAATAGTGGAAAAGAAACCTAAGAAAAACAATAAGGTCTTCCGCTAAAGACGGAAGACCTTAATAATAAAAGTGAAAAAGAAACCTAAGAATAACAAGAAGGTCTTCCGCTGAAGACGGAAGACCTTAATAATCTTGACCAACAGAATCAGTAGAAGGTCTTCCGTTGGAAACGGAAGACCTCAAAAATATTCAACGATAAACTTTTATGCAGAGATTTCCTTTTTAAAATGAAATTTAAAAAATTCTAATATATATATATATATATATATATATATATATATATATATATATATATATATATATATATATATATATATATATATATATATATATATATATATATATATATATATATATATAAAATTAAATCATCGAAAAGTACAAAGTACTGTCAATTCTTAATAATGGTGGTAGCCTTCGCTGCCTGGACTTTATAGAGGACTAGCATAGGTCATACATGATGTCTAATCCAATTATGTAAATAGACTTTATTAAATATATAAAACATTGATTTAATTAAATTAACACAGGTTAAAACGTTTTAGCTCTTTCATTAATCTTTAAATGTTCTTTTTTTTTTCAATTGTAATGTCTAACAAAAGTATTAATTAAGGTTATTCTTTTTGTGAATGTTTAGTTAAAAATCAAATTAAATTAACCTGTTAGAAGTGAATTTAATTTTTTGATAAAATATTTTTCTTTTGCTCTTCTTTCAAATATATTGTCTCTAAGACTTTAGAAAGGAAACACTCTTAAAAATTGTACCAATATTCACATAATTTTATGTTTGTTTCCTGTTCTATGTAAAATTTAATTGCACTTTAAAATGTTCCACGAATAAGGCCATCTATAAAGAAAGGTATGGTAGCCCTCTCCCGACTGATTGACTAAAAATAACCCTATACTCAATTTTCTTTTTATATTCAAGAACACGATATTTTTTTATACTTATTATCCTGTCAACGAATGTTGAAAAAGATTTTCCCACCTACCTATGGACCCAATAATTTTACCCTGAGTCGGAAGAGGGCAAACATACATCATTTTAAAAATGACCAAACTCAACCTTTTTCATCGTCACTTGCCGAGGTTGTTTCCACGTCAACTGTACACTATTTTTACGTCACCTGGGTAAACGCATTTGAACATTTTCAGCTTCTTCTCTGCAACCGCTCAACCAATTTCAACCAATGTTGGCATTAAACATCTATTGGTGAAGGGGAACAAACATTTTGAATTTCATTTCCCCTGCTCCCCTGGGCCCTGAGGGATGTTGCAAAAACAACTAAAATTAAAGCCATCTTTAAAAATCTTCTTCTCTACTCCTGAGCATCAAGTAGTCAATCTGTTGGCCTGAATATAATCAGCAATTACCAAAATTGTGTAATTCATGGCCACAGGGTCAGAGGTCCTAGTGCTAGGCAGGGCTAAATATATTATATAGTGCTAATGCATTATTTCTTTGAAAATCTTCTTCTCTACTCCTCAGTGTAAATTAAACTAAGTATATACATGTACTTATGTTTGATAAGGCTGCCTTCTCCAAAATTGTGAATTTCCTGGTCCCAGGGTCAGGGGCTCTAGTGCAAGGGCGGGCTATATAGATTATATAGTGAAAATGCATTAATTCTTCAACAATTTACTTCTCTGCTTCTTGGTATTAAGTAAGCAAACCAAGTACATAAATATATTAAATAAAGCTGCCTCTTCCAAAAATTGTGAATTTCATGGCCCCGGATACAGGGGTTCTGGAGTTAGGACGGGGCTCTATTAATTATAGTGAAATATTCTTTGAAAATCTTCATCTCTGCTCTTGTGTATTTGACAAACTTACTAGGTTTATATGTTCATAATTATGATGAGCAAGAATGCCTTTTCCGATATGGAGAATTTCTTCATTCCATGGCCCCAGGGTTGTGTTCTGGTGTGAGGTGGGGGGGGGGGGGGGGGGGGGTGTGTGTGTGAGGGGCCTCTATACATTATATAGTGAAAATACAAAATTCTTTAAAAATCTTCTTCTCTGCTCCTATGTATTAAACAGACTTACTAGGTACATAGTTATGGCAAGAATGCGACTTCCAAAATTGTGAATTTTATGGCCCTTATTTCAGGGGTTTTAGTGTGAGAGTGGCCGCTCTTTTGATTATAAAGTGAAAATGCATAATTTTTTACAAAAATCTTCTCTCTGCTCCTGGGTATTAAACCAATGAACTATGTACATAGTTATGATAAGGAAGAATTACTTTTCCAGAATTCTGAATTTCAGGGCCCTTGGGTCAGGAGCTCTGGTGTTAGGGTGGGGCTCTTCTTTGATATTCCTTGATAATCTTTCCCTTTGTTCCTGGGTATTATGCCAATAATCTAAGTACATATTAAGATGAAGAAAGGTGCCTCTTCCAAAATGGTTAATTTCAGAGCCCATGGGTCAGGTGTACTGGGGGGTTACATAGTCTGAAAATAAATGAATACTTAGAAACTGTTCTTTGGTATTAATCAGACATCGATGATGAAATAAAATTTCCAAAATTTTGAAATATATGGCCCGAGGTTCACTGTTTTCTGTGGGGTGGAGTGCACAATTGGTTATTAAGTGGAAATGTATTTTCTTTTTGTTGCTCTTATCTACCTCTGGGTATTAAGTAACCAAACTAAGCATAAGTGTATATTTATGATAAGCAATATTGCCTCTTTCAAAATTGTGAATTTCATGGCCTCTGGTTTAAAAAAACGAATCAAATTCAATTGTTGGAAAGTTGTTACATGATACTCAGGTAACCTATAAGGCCTTTTGGCCTATGATTAAAGTAGTAACTTACATTTTAGATACATCAAGTGATAGAGGCGAAAATAAATTGTGTATCATAGGAGTTCGAAGTTAATGAATTAGATCAACAGTATATGTGCAAAAGGGAAAAATAAGCATTTCCATCTGCTCCCAGATGCACCATCACATCTAGACGGAAGGGAGGAGGAGTTCCAAAAGAGATTTCAAGCTATATATTGCTAATCTTAATTTTGGAGATGATTTCTTCTCATATTGAAGAACACTGCTACAGCGTGAATCCCCAGCATACGGATAATCTTAGAATTCAGCCAGAAACATATTATAGGTGAAAATCGCTTCTAAAAAATGCTTACACTTAAGAGATATTTACCATTTAAATATCTTGGCTCAGTGACTTTAATACGAGAAAAAATACGTTAGAACAAGCCAGAAAAAATCTTTAAACCTAATCAGAGATTAGAAGCTTGAATCATGGAATACTTTTTAGATTGGCATTGCATATGGGTTGGATGGAACACAAAACAAATAAAATGTTTTCTGGATCCTAAAATTACGAGGTAAAGGTAATAAAGGATTCGAAAGATTACAGATTATATCGCTTGACATCCAAAACAAGCTGCGTCCAGCTTTGTGATTTAAATTTCTAACAATGGAGGTAGAACTGTAGATCACTTAATTTTCGCGACATCTTATTTTCGCGAGATTGTCTCTGACTCTTTGTAAGCGAGACATAATTTTCACGAATAGTTGTTATTCCTCTATAAAATCGTAAGAAATACTTTTATACGCGAGCATTTAATTTTCGCGAATGTATTGTATTGCGTAATTACGCGAAAATAAAGTTCTTGCGAATAAAAAGTGATTTACAGAATTAGGGAATGTGAAAATATTTGCCATCATGAAATTTATATTCTAAAGGACGCAGGACTAAAGATAGGGGAATTGAATGTGTGGACAGAAGATATACCATTGTGGACCGAGTAAGAATATAGAATTGATATCAAAAGAATGAAATCATACACCAAAGATAACTCTTGTTTGGAAATGACCCTTTATTTCTAATTATAACATAAATGTAAAATATTTCTTAGAATGTAACAAGACGAAATTGAATAATCTTTAAAAGTTCGGCTATTTATGTCTATAATAAGTTTCTTTTTCCTGCAATTAATGTGATATTGATATTTTTGTTATTGATATAAGTAAGTTCCTTACAACATGTTATGCATGTACATTGTATTATCTAGAGTGAGAATTGTATATATCAGTTGATAAGAATGTTAGTACAGGTTACTCTAAGCCTTACCGAATTTAAGTTTCCGGAATGGACACAAACTATTTTAAAGGTTGGTAATTTTTTTTTCAAATATCTAAACAGGGTATATCCTTTCGAACTTAGAAGACTTTCATATATTATTTTTTCTTTATTCTTATATTTAAAGAATGAAATCGATAGCCATTCATATTAAACCGTGTGACCATACTTTGGCAGGTAACACTTTTTGAACCTCGAATCGATTATATAAAAAATCGTAAATAAGTAGAACTTTGGTATCTATGAAATATTCCTTATGAAGTAATATTCTCTGCGAAAGAAACAATAAGACTGAGCATCACCTCGAAAAGAAAATATCTATAAATCAAGGCAGTTTTCAACATCGGTCCTGATGCAAATCACGTCCATTCTATTTCACATAAAATTAACTCAACCACCCACTCACATACAAACGGAGACACACGTTTTCTTTTATAAACACAGTGTGTCTAGTATCCCCTTTAACTTTGTTTCAACGGGATAACAATTGTATTTAAAAATGAACTTCAAACTATCAAAAATTAAACATACCATCGATTGCATTGCTTATGTAGAAAAGACAGGATCGAGTAAGCTATTGTTTTTTAACTGATCAAATGGCACCTTAAAACTACAAATTAAAAAAAAGGTTAAAGCACCTTTAAATGTAATCTAAATAGTTTTGACAACTTAAATATTTTTATTAATAATTTAAAGGAAGAAAACGAATAAATTAGCATCATTAAATGGATCCTTGACAATTAAAGCTTGTTAATTACTTTGGTGGAAATAGAGAGAAAGAGAAATCATGTCCTTTCATCGCATGACCGACGGCTTAGTTGAATAAAAATGGTGCTTTCAGCTCAATTCAACATTTTAAAAACACAGGTGTAAAATTTTTGTGCCATGGCTAACATAATTGCTTTTTTAAAATTTCCACGTATTTCCTGTGTTTTGGTTGTTTATCAGTGTTGGCTTTCGCTGTCCTGTTTTACTTGAAGTGTTATCAGGTCAGGGGGTGCGATGACGTCAGTAGTCAGGCGTGTCATGATATGATGTCACAGAACGAGGATCTATGTAATGATGCCTGTCTCTCCAGTGTTTGTCTGCGAACGTGTGGAAAGTGTGGTAACTACTTTAGCCATAAAAATTAAATGTACATGTTTTCTCTGTAAGCATTTGTTTGAAACTTTTGACACATTGGTATGAAAACCTATTATAATTTATGCATAAAAGCACATGGTTCTTTTCTTTTCAAGGCCTGTACTTGATTAAATATAAGAAATATATCAAACGCAGCTTTCTAGATATGTTAGTCTGTTTAATGTAAAACATCAGGATTATGTCGATCCATACTTATTTTCAATGTTTTGTATTTACAAAAATATTAAGCATTTATTATGCTTCTAATTTCATATATGTTTAAAATGCACGTATACTTTAAATAGTTTACATGGCAATTAGATCAATTATAAACATCACAACATATCTAACTATTTTCTCTCTATATAGAGGGCTATTAGAATAACAAGTTGAGGGTTTTTATAAAAATTCTTAAAGATCAAGTGTTCATATTATTTTGAATATTTAAAAACATTAATAGAGCCAATTTTTACTTAAAATTGCAATAATTCCATTTTTACATCCTACTTAAAAGGAATATGCTAAAAGTTTTCTATCCATTTTCAGCTTTGAAATGTTATTCCTGCCACGAAGTTGATAAACTGAACAACTGTAACACTACCACGGAATGTCCTTCAAACGAACATGTTTGTATATATTATCTCCTTACACTGGTATTTATATGACACACGGTACAGAAACTTAATTTTAATATGAAAATTTTCTTTTGTCATAGAATTATATAACACATGTACATTCATTCAATACTTTCTCAATATTTCCAGCAATGCATTTCTGTGAAATCATTCAACAGCGATTTTAAGGAAGTCTACAAACTAGGCTGTGCTCTTGGAACTGTAAGATTTTTCATGTAAAAGTATCAAGTTTTCTTCATTAAATGGAACTGTTTATTCCCAGCAAATTAGAACAAAATTCCTTGTGTTTGTGCAACAATTGATATGAATCATTGAAATAGTTGTGAAAGTATTATATTTTTATATGATTAGTATAGATCTGCATTTTTTCCATTTTTTTAGCATATAAACGTCTTATCTACCAAATCCGAACTTGTAACGAAACTTTGAAATATTTTATTAGATATGTGACAGTCCCGGTTTAGAAACATCGTGCTGTACGTCAGATTTGTGTAATAATCACAGAATTACAACAACAAAGACGACGACGACGACAAAAATACCAACAACAACAACAACAACGACAACGACACAAATGCCATCAACAACGACGACGACGACAAAAATACCAACAACATTAAAGACGACAACATGGACAACAACCTTATCACCATCTCCACCACCACCAACAACACTGTCATTATCACCACAAACACCGACGTTACCAACAACAGAAACAACGTTACATTTAACAACAGAGAAGTCCACTCAAACAACAAAAACAATAACAGAAACAACAACCGAAGAATCTGGTGGAGGTACTTATTTAATGAATGTTGTTAAGTTTTGTGTGAGTTATTGGTGTGTAAATCACAAAGAATTGTCACGTAGGCATTTTTCATGAAATGCGTTATTAGCAGCTGGCTTACTAGAAAAACACAGCAAATGTAAATATTAAAGAATAAACACTTTTTGTGAACATCGATAAGGCGGAAAACTGATGATGATATGAAAGATATAACAGGTCTTTATCCATAAATCTGACAGAAATTGTTATTTACAGTCCTTTTAGTCGGGAAGCGCCAACACATTGATCCTTTCTGTGTTGAAAATTCTCCGATAATTTGTCAGGATCTTATACGTTCGGACCCCTCTTCCTGTTCTAAGGATTGTATCATGTCCATGTGTCCAGTGTCCTGTGGAAAATGCAGTACGTATATAAAATGATGTTCATTAATTTATCGCCTGTCATTTTGCTTTTATTAATGATTAAGACTTGATGTTTTATTGAAAAGAATAACCACATTCCTTGATATAGTCTAGAAAGGTGGACATTATTCCATTGTTCTAGTCGATATGTTTGAACACAATAAATATCGACCTTTTCTTTTTATCACAGAGACTTGTTACAATTGTCCATACGTTGCAGACTCAGAATTGTGCAACATGACAACACTTTGTAAACATGATGAGGTAGGTTCATTTTCAATATACAGCTGCCGTTGAGTTATTTAAAATCCATATCTAAGTCTTTATATGACCATGAAAAGACCTGAAAGTAAATCATTTATTTGTTTTTAAGAAAATTGATAAAGCAATATTTTTAGCGTATTTTTTTCAAAGGTTTTTTAAGGAATTAAAGAAAACAGGTGACAGTATATATTTAATTTCTAGTTGTTTATATTATAGTTTTGCTATGGACTTGAGACGGTCAACTCTTATAAAGAGCACGGATTTAGGCTCGGTTGTGCTCCACAGGCGGTAAATTTAGTTACCATTACAATACACCTTTTAATAAAACAATTAATTATGCATATTTTTTTCTAATTTCAATTTTTAATTTTTCACAATGAAAGATGTGTTGAGAGAAAAGGTGTTAATTTTTTTGCGATCAAAAATTATGTAACAGGAAATTTCTTTGGTCTATTAGCTTATTATTTAAAAGAACAAACTACAATGTAATAAAATTTCTGACAATCAATTATCATCCTTTTTTAAAAGTATTGTAAGGTTTGTTGCAGGAAACAAAGCTAAGCAGTACACTAGCATCACATACCTCTATATAATTCAAGGTTTGCGATTCCATTGCAACTATTTCTACGAACAACTTTGGAAGGAGATCACAGAGAGCTTTAGTCGGAGGTTGCTGCAGTAAGAATCTATGTAATACTCACATAAAGCCGCTTACAACCACAAAAGCTGTACCGATGAATGTAAGGACAACGCCAAAACCTTCCACGACAGCAGCAAGGACAACAGTGAACTGTAGGTTTTTTTATTGATTTTTAAATGAAGGGTTTATTCTGAGTTCGATCGGTTGATGAATGATTAGTAAAGCCTATTTAATGAATTTGTTATCTTTCATGCTTATTTTTCGAAAGTATAAAGTGTTGCATTTCAATTTATTAAATGCAAAACAGCACTTTTTTCAACAGAAAAATAACCTTTTGGAATAAATGTAAAACATAGTCCCAACTATACAAAATGAATAGTCATGCTTGTATCAATATCATTATGTTTTTAAAAAGAGATAGAAAAAAGAGAGATAAGAAAAAAGACAATATTTTCTTAAATGCATAAATTGAGACTCGCAGCCATAGATGTAAACATGTACACCTTATAAAGCTAAGACACTGTAATCTTTTTTGATCCCCTTTTTGCAAAAGTGAGGGGACATTAAATCTCATTCGTCGATCCGTCCGTCAGTCTGTCCGCCTGTCACAAAAACTTTAACCTTGGTCATAACTTTGGAACTAGAAGATATTGTAATGGCCTGGGGTAGAATTTAATTAATTTGTTTATTTTTTTTATGATTTAATTGTGTCAACATTTATTGGGAAAATTATCTTGGTGGATTTTATTATGCATTAACTACACTACTACATTTCAGTCCTTTGATTATTTACTCAACGTGGTATTGTCTATTTTTAGCACATTTGGCATACTTGTTGTTTGAATTCCTATATTTCATGAATTCATGTGCATACCTTTAGAATCTTTGCATGTTACTGTATTTTACTTGATTATTTATGAGTCAAATAGCACTTGACATAGCCATAATTGCACACGATTGAACATTGGAGTCATGGAAGTTGTTTACATCCCGCCGACATCTTATTTGTATTAGCCAGAGTTTCGTATTTGAGCAAGTTGTATTTTTGTTTGGCAATTCGATGTTATTTTGCTTGTGAATATCCACAAAATTAATGTTTGACTATGTTTTACTAAGATTCATCACGGGTTTTCACGTTAAACGGGGTTTAATGACAGCTACACAATTTTACTTTGACAGAGCTATTTGAATATCGTCTGCTGTACGATTATAGTTTTCTATCATGAAATACGCATTTAATTCACATGAATTGTTTACTTACTTATTATAGACACATCTCTTGTAATCCATATTTATTGGTTATTTTGTCTTTTCTCATTTTAAATTCCGTTTTGTAGTTATTATCCTCATTGTACGGCAGCCTTGTTTGACACTGTTTGACAGATCTCTGTTTGTACGGCGCCGTACAGCGCTGTGATTGGTTGAGTGACACCGTACAGCTTTTTCATTGGTCAATTTGTATCACATGACTACTTCCGAAGGTTATAAATATAAGTGCTTCGCCAGTCTCTGGCAGATAAGTTGCACAAGCAACATCGCAGGATCGTAGCCTAAACCTAGGTGAGACAACTGTAAATTATCTCCCAACACACTGGACACCTGATGTTATATTTTTAGAGCTTTTTAATGCCAAATCAACTTTATTACCATTTTTACCATTGAAAGTACGGTTGACACTGTGGGACAAAATGAATATTAATTATCTATATGTATCCAATATAGATGTTTGTTTACCTATTGTTATTTCCTGTTGAATGATGAATTAATAAACCAATTATTAAACTGATACCAAGTCTTGTCCTTACTGAGAAATATGAAGCAAGAAATAAGGAATGACCTTGAAAAGTGTTGTGGTATTATTTTGTATAGCCCCCATTCCAGGATGGCCATCCGTGGGGAGCTTACAATTTTTGGTGTCAGAAGTGGGATGCCTGTTTTCCAAAAGGCATCCAGTGATACAAACCCATTCCTTGTCCAGTAACCGCTCAGCTGTCCAGTGTGTTGGTACAACATGTACATAGTGTGTTTGTTAATTATAATTTGTGGTTTTACATTTTTATTAATACTAGTGAGATGGCAACGGCTCAATCCCCAGACCCTGAAGTGCAATTTCATGTTGATGATGATGAGTTAGGCCAGGGTGACCAATTCTTTGACTCTTCCCCCTCCCCCAAACGTCCAGAGAGACCTAGCCATAGCCCAGTTCCTGATGTTGAACCAGAACTTTGCAACAAAGATAGATTTGTACCATATCCAGAAAATTCCCCTCCTCCCAGAATGCAATATGATAGATTGATTGATGTGACTAGACAGTCTCCTGAGACTAATATAGTTGTAAAGCCAGAGTCCTACAATGGTAAAGATGACTGGGATGAATACATCTCTCATTTCCAAGATTGTGCGGAGTTAGGCAGATGGTCTGATCGCACTAAGTTACTTTTCCTAGCTGCAAGTCTTCACGATCAAGCCAGAACTTATTATATGGGTTTATCCCCTGAAGATAAAGAATCCTTTCAGTCTCTTGTTCACAAATTTAACCAAAGGTTTGGTAGTACTAAAAATCAGAACAGATGGCTTTCTAAACTTGAGATGAGACAACGCCTTCCAGGTGAGTCCATAGCAGAACTGGGTGATGACATCAGGCAGATGGCACAAAGAGCCTACTGTAATTTAGATGCCTTAGCTCAAGAAGCATTAGCTCTTAATCAGTTGTATAAAGTTATCTCCCTCGAAATGAAGTGTCGGTGCATTGACAAAGATTGTCAGACGGTGGCCGAAGCAGTAGATGTAATTGAACGGTATGAGTCCATTCTTGGGGATAGTTCCGAAAAGTGCAAGTTGTATGTTCGTACAGTTGAATCAACCAAGAGAGCAAAAAGGTCATTTGATGAGCAGAAGCCTGAAAAAGAAGTAAACAGCGAGATTAACTCCATTCTTCAAAACCTTATTTCAAGATTAGATCGCCTTGAACACAGCTCCAATAAGAACCATAGATCCTACCCAGCACACAAAAACTGCTATATATGCGATTCACCAAATCACTTCATGAGAGCTTGCCCTCACAGGCTCCAGGGATACCAAAACCAATATCAACAAAAATTCAACCAAACCACTGTACCAAGCCAAATCCAAAATTAGACTTGAGTGGAATATATAACTACGAATGATACTGGATGCAGATATTTTTTTTAATTTTTACTTTTGTATTTTTGTGCTGGTGGAGGGAGGTACGGATGTGCACGGTCTATGGCCCGCTTCAGTAGGTGGAGGGAGGGGACGGATGGTGCACCATCTATGGCCCACGCCTCTGATGTAGGGAGGTGACGGACGCGTGCAATCTATGGCCCTAACCAGAGGTAGGCACCGAGATGTACCTGGCCAGTGCATCTCATGGGTGTAACCAGTTGATGATTTAAGTTTAACTGCATTCAGCTATTTCAAAGAAAATGAATTTAGGTTGATTGCCGTAGTTGTTCTTGTTATTTATTAATACTTAGCTGTGGTGACATCAAATCCTTCCCTGTATAGAATCCCAGATCCTCCACTCATTAATCATAGTTACCTCTGCTGTCCTCAATTCCTTGTACCTAGCCAAATCCAATGATACAAGTAGCCAGAAGAGAAAAATCCAAAGCCTGTACTCCGACCATACCACCTCACTGCCCCACATTCCAGTGGTTCCCTTAACTCGATCCATTGCCTGCCATCTATCTGACAGTCCCCACCAACTAATTGGCTTCCAATAGCATAACCTTTCCAAACACCATATCCAGACCTGTACCTTGTCCATCCCAGAAATTTCCTGTCCAAGTTCCTCCTTTCCAACCATAGGTCCACTAGCCACTAGAGCCCAGTCCCTGCTTGCCAAGGGCTGTATGCCACTTCCACCACCAACCAGGAGACAGTGAGACAAAGAGGAAACCATTGCCTTAGTACCCAGAAATGTTTCTGTGCCGTGCTACCCAATACCCAAAGGAATTGGGTCCATTTCTACTGGTGGAACTTGCAGCCCTTACTCTAGGGAGAATCCAGCCAGGTGGATGGGGCATCCAGGCCTCTTGGACAGATTAAATATTTGGCCTTGCCTTGAGCGCTTATGTTGTCTCCATGGAAGTTGACAGCACCCCACCTTTGGAGTCGAGTATGTCCTAGCGGGCGCCTTGGGAACACCCCTGCATGGTACATGCTGAAGTAGGAGGATGGAATAGTGGTGGATTTCCTTGAGTGTGGAAGCAGCCAGTGGAAGAGACGTTGTGACGATTTCACCTTGATGCTGGAATTCTTCTAAGTTTAAGTGACTATATCAGAAAGAAAATTAACACTTATTAACTATTAGTGCATGTATTACAAATTTATATGTGTGTTTTCCTATATTGTGCAGAAATGCTTTTATTCAGGGTAATTCAGGAGAATTAAAAGTTTCGGGTGAGGGAAGTGTAATGGCCTGGGGTAGAATTTAATTAATTTGTTTATTTTTTTTATGATTTAATTGTGTCAACATTTATTGGGAAAATTATCTTGGTGGATTTTATTATGCATTAACTACACTACTACATTTCAGTCCTTTGATTATTTACTCAACGTGGTATTGTCTATTTTTAGCACATTTGGCATACTTGTTGTTTGAATTCCTATATTTCATGAATTCATGTGCATACCTTTAGAATCTTTGCATGTTACTGTATTTTACTTGATTATTTATGAGTCAAATAGCACTTGACATAGCCATAATTGCACACGATTGAACATTGGAGTCATGGAAGTTGTTTACATCCCGCCGACATCTTATTTGTATTAGCCAGAGTTTCGTATTTGAGCAAGTTGTATTTTTGTTTGGCAATTCGATGTTATTTTGCTTGTGAATATCCACAAAATTAATGTTTGACTATGTTTTACTAAGATTCATCACGGGTTTTCACGTTAAACGGGGTTTAATGACAGCTACACAATTTTACTTTGACAGAGCTATTTGAATATCGTCTGCTGTACGATTATAGTTTTCTATCATGAAATACGCATTTAATTCACATGAATTGTTTACTTACTTATTATAGACACATCTCTTGTAATCCATATTTATTGGTTATTTTGTCTTTTCTCATTTTAAATTCCGTTTTGTAGTTATTATCCTCATTGTACGGCAGCCTTGTTTGACACTGTTTGACAGATCTCTGTTTGTACGGCGCCGTACAGCGCTGTGATTGGTTGAGTGACACCGTACAGCTTTTTCATTGGTTAATTTGTATCACATGACTACTTCCGAAGGTTATAAATATAAGTGCCTCACCAGTGTCTGACAGATAAGTTGCACAAGCAACATCGCAGGATCGTAGCCTAAACCTAGGTGAGACAACTGTAAATTATCTCCCAACACACTGGACACCTGATGTTATATTTTTAGAGCTTTTTAATGCCAAATCAACTTTATTACCATTTTTACCATTGAAAGTACGGTTGACACTGTGGGACAAAATGAATATTAATTATCTATATGTATCCAATATAGATGTTTGTTTACCTATTGTTATTTCCTGTTGAATGATGAATTAATAAACCAATTATTAAACTGATACCAAGTCTTGTCCTTACTGAGAAATATGAAGCAAGAAATAAGGAATGACCTTGAAAAGTGTTGTGGTATTATTTTGTATAGCCCCCATTCCAGGATGGCCATCCGTGGGGAGCTTACAATATTTGACTTTCATATTTCACATGTGTATTACCTTACCGGAGACAAGAACTTTCAAATATACTATAATTTTGACAATGTGATATTTACCTTGAACTTTGACCTACTTTTCAAAACTTTAAAAATTACATTTACCATAACTTTTGAAAGAGATGAGAAAAGGCTTTCTTATTGCACATGCCATTGTGTATTACCTGTGATAAGGCCTTTCTAAATGCACAGATTTTTAATCCCCATCACCTTGACCATGAAACTTTTTCTACTTTTAAAAATTCTTGTCTTTCCTTATAACTTTTGATAGAAAAGAGATAGAATTTGTGTATTGATGTAACAAGATGTTTCTGAGCATGCTACATGCAGGCCTTTCAAAATATGCCGGTACCCGGTACTTTTACCCGGTTGGATTCGTTCATGGTACCGGCCAAAATATTCAGTGGAGAAAAAAAAATCGCGTAAAAATACGATAGACCCTACCATAATTTACACAAGTTGTGGTTAATTGTTAGTCCGTAATGGTATCTAATAACGTTTTTGATTGGTTAGTCAAGAAGATCATTAAAGCGTTTGAATAAATGAAACAAAAGAGATTGCCTAACGCGTCTTATAGATCTTGTCGAAAACGAAAGTAGATTTCCATATCAAATTCCTCCGTCACTGATTTTGATAAATGCTAATGACTATGAATATGTTTTTTAGTAAATACGACCAAAAAAATAAAAATAGGAATCCAGGTGTCAGAAATGAAAGTGTCAATTTAAAGCCATGGTAATGAATTTCAAAAAAGATTTTTAGATACAAGGAACTAGACCGCGGAAAGTCTTCAACACAATTGACCGATAGAGAGACCGACATGAACAATACGTACAGCGCAGTTTAATTCTTTGACCAACTCTGTACATTTCAATAGCCACAACTCTTCAAATTTAAGTGTCTAAATCCGCAGCTGACGATATAAATTACTTACAGTCTTAAATATCTGGAACTTTCTTATGCAACAAAAGAACAAAAAACAGAAACTATTTCTTTTGCCATACATTTAATTCTTTGATTCAGCAGTTTTCTAGTGGTCAAGAGAATGACCTTGCGGACGTTTACTTTCTTCCCAGTACTGTAACCATATCCAGTAAATTGAGGGGGTCATATCTAATTTTTTTTTGTCTCCAGTCTTGATGTCATCTTTGTCTAATGTACACATGTATATTATTTTATATATACATGTACCAGTGCATGAAAAATATGCTGAATTTATTGGTACATGCTATGCATCATGTAGTGCTTTTCTTCTATTTTTTTTAAATCTGCACTTTACTGTAGAACAGAAATGAATTTCATTTAATGCAAATACAATTTCATTTCTCTAATTTATTAAATTTAAATTTTGAATTTCCATTTCCTTTTGTGACTCAATTTTTTTTTATATTTAAAACAAAACACTTACAACTCAAACATTGCAAAATTTTTGGAACAAGTTTATAAACAAATATTTTATAGCATAGAACTTGGAAGTTTTACCTAAATCTTATTGTTACGTACTCTGCTCAAATAACTAATTTTTCTATGTAATTCCACCATCCAGTGCTAAACTTCTCATGTAATGTGTATTGACCAAAAATAAACTTTGAAACATGGCATAAAAATAACACTGATAGCAGCATAATTCTATGTGTCTAGAAACCAGGAAATGCTGTCTGGTGGCTTCTAAATTTCAAAATTTTTCCGGGGGGGCATGCCCCCGGACCCCCCTAGCTTGCTCACGCCTTCGGCGTTCGCCAAGTGGTACCTCCTATTTTTTATAAAGTACCACCTGGTTCTTATCTTTTTGAAAGCCCTGTACATGTATAATTTTTTTTGTCACTTGACCTTAATTGGGTCATGTTTGACAAAATTTAAAAAAAATCAACTTTGGCGATTACTTTTAATGGTATATGATAGGGCGTACATATTTGACACAATATGCCATAAATGATGGCATCCCATACACCATACACTAATAGATACCGAAAGCGGTGGACAACAATTCTTTGAATTTGTTTTTTGTAGCATGTCAATGTCCAAAACATGCTTTCACCTACAAAAATGACTGCTTCTTTGTTTCAAATGCGACATATACAAGAATGGCAGCAAAGGTAAACAAAATTATACTGATTTGTAAGATTTTATTTAATTTAAAACATAAGTATTCATTACTGTTGTGACAAAGAATAAGCCCAACTCTATCTCTACAAGACGTAAGCTGTATTTCATTTCCGGATTTGTTTTTTTGAATTTTCAACTTTTTATTTCCGACATTCTAAAGTTTTCATCTCCAATCGGAAACAAAAAAAGAAAAATTGTCGAAAATGAAATTTTAAAAATATGTCGAAAATAATATGCAGATTTCTGGAGATGAAAAGCAGCGAAGAAATCCATGCTTTTACCATCTCATCAGGAAATAATTATTTTCTTACTTGAATTTTTTGTATTATTATTTTCAGTCATTCTGTCAGACTCACTGTGCTAATCTGGCACGATTTGATTCTACAGATGAATTGAATGATATTGAGAGACAAGTTCGTAATTATATTCGCAATTCCAATCATCGACGATTTATCCTTGATACGTGTAGGTCTAAAATCCTTCTCTTATACTTTTTTATTCTTTATAATCTTTCATTTTAAACTGTCTCAAAACTTCTGAATACGGTTCATCTTATTCATCAAATAGCTATAGATAAATGATATTCGCAGAAACACTACAAGTAATATATAAAAAGTAAACCAAATGTAGTTTTCTGATTAAATTTAATCAGAATCGTTGTATACTTTATTATAAAAGCTAGATAATGACAAATGAGAATGAATTAAACATGAATTAGTTCAAAATCCCCTCCAATGCTTTAGATCCGGGTTTTGCCTACATGTCTACATATATAGACGCCATTTACGACACCAGGCGGCATTGGATATGGGAATCCACAGGAGACAGGATCTCGCATGCCCTCTTTAGAAATCAGACAGTACCTAAAAACTCCGTCCATGAGTGCGCAGTCTCCGCATATCTCTTCAGATCACACATATCACCAATTGACTGTAACTCCCTCCATCCAGCGCTCTGTCGTCTAGAAAGTTCTTAAAACTGTATTACTGAGAAACAAAACAAACTGTATGCTTCTAATTAATAAAGAATATATAAATATACATGCATTTGTATTGAAACAATAGTAAATGCTAAGAATTTATTGTAATTTTAAATTAAAGACGGGTAAAACTCAAGACAATGCAGGTATTCTGAGAAAATCATTGTGCTTCATTGTTATTTTCTACCAGCTCTTTTAACAGGTCTGACGTAAAGCCTGTAAAACTAAATTCAAACCATTAAGAGAGCAATAAAAAAGGCAAATAATGAATACGAAAAAAGACATTTATTCCATAATTATTTATATTCCATTGATATTTTGAATCTGAATTACAATATTAAATGTGCTTTATGTTAAAACTTTACTGGCAGACCAAGGCAACATAGCAGCTCTGTTTGTTTCCACTGAGGCCCAAAAATCGACGGTGTTTCCAGAAA
>NW_026933713.1:0-5837 GCF_032062105.1 Saccostrea cuccullata | reverse complement strand
GTGCACAAGTTGCTTCAGGTATTTATTTTTTAGGCCTGGATACGGAACTTCTTGCGATTTCTCTGGAAAAAGGTCTCCGGCCTTCGAAGCTCTTGATACACGTAAGATATTTACTTGTATTTGACAATAAATCAGCAAGATCGATTAATTCTTTTTAAAAAAATTTGGTCTGCTTCCTTCCATTACAGATTAAAAAGGAATATTCTAGAAGACATGCGCAGACAAGAAATATGAAGAATTGTTTGAGCACCGAGCCCGATGATTTATGAAGTTCAACATTAAAAAACAAAGAGTTATCTATCTTTATATGAAAAATTAGAGCTGCACAATAACCAGGTTTATCCATATTGGATAAACCCCATTATTCCATGTGATTTACCGTTTCAACGTGTCCTTGTATTTTTTTTTTCTGCATTTTAACACGGATCAGCCCTTTTTTATATTTACGAAAGGGGTGAATCGCTTTTTCGCGCCAAATGTCAAGAGTAAGCGATTTCGCGCCTTTACTTGGATTGTTCTTTTGTATGAAGGGGGGTGCTAACTTCTATGGAATTAAATAAAGTTTTTTATTGTAACCTTCATCTTCTTATAATTCAGAAATCCTGTCTACAAATTTTATCTTATTCCTTAAAACAACATATGAATCGTATGTATCAGAATATGGACATGCAAAACAAAAGAAATGATTTCTCTAATTTGTTTCCCCTCTGTTGGTTTATTCCATATTTTAATACTACCAATCACCACAAACGATCGACGATTTCAACCAGATTCCAGACATTTGACAAAGAAATCTTGGATTTCTTTTCCACAAAGGCCTAAATGTTGGTTTTACCTATTTCGTTCTCAAAAAAGTTTAGTACCCACCTTTCAGAAAAAAATATCAATGAACACAAACTACTACTGTTTACTTCATTGGAGAAAATGTTTCCCCAACATATGTATTTAGTTGTATTTAGTATCCATTCTCAAAATGTTCACAATGAATGATTTGACAACAGATTTCAGAATAGGTGTAGCTTTAAATTTAGATCCAGGGGTAGATCAATTACTTGCAGAAAAGTCAATCGCATCATCTCGGGTCTTTTCGTCAGAGGTCGAAAAACTCGAATGTATCGACATATCGGATGCTAAAAATTTATACATTTCCTGTTCATAGTAAAAAAGGAGTTAGAAGTCCCTTCTATAGTATATTTTAGATAATATCATTACATTGAATAAAGTTAAATCCATATTCCACAGATAATAGTTCTATATACATCATCCATGCTTTTATTTCAAAGTTTGTAAAAGGGGGGGGGTCCAGGGCGTATAAATTAACCATACATTTGTGGTCTTCTTCCCTAGATAAGGCCCAGGAGGGACCATGAGTTGCGATTGGCAGAAAACCCACATACATTAACCATTCTGTTAACAACTCTTCAGAAGCAGAAAAGGCATCGTTCTTTACAAATTAAATAATTAAATATTTTTACAAGGTTCTCAAATAAAAAGACATATTTCATTGCTCAAAAGGTTTATCACTTCTCTTTCAGATATTGATTGTTTAAAGTCAGGAAGCTTTTTGAAAAGCTGTTACTTGTATTAGATTACAGGAAGACAAAAAAACCCTGTCTAAAACGAAACTAGACAGGATTTCCGTTAGAGGAATTATTTTTATTCATTCCTCAAAACTATTTCCCCGGGAAAAAATTATGACACAATGAGGCGATAAAATAAAAAAGGAAGTAGAAACGTAAAGCAGGGAAGAAGGGTGATAATGTTGACAAAGGTTTTGGTGTACGTGGAAAACAAATGAGTCAAAGTGACAACAACGTAATCGGACAACAACAAAACTATCCAGACATGGACTATTAGATTCCGTCGATGCCCCCGAAAAATCGGGACAAAATGGAGAGGGTAATCGAATAGCTCTCAAAAATTTGGGGGGCTCCGGATGAACACGTCACGCTTATCGATGATGAAAACAATCCTACGACAAATGATAAAAATTACATCCAACCCTATCCATTTACCTTTTTGAACTTTCTTGGAATAGTTCTTTCAATAGTACTCTTTGTATTTGATGTTGTCACGGATATTCTTCTTGCCTTGAAATAAAAAATCACGGTAGAATCGTAGAGTGTGTACTAACGTCATCAGTTGTGATTGCGTCATTTATGGTGACGGGGTCTTTAAGCACTATTTGGTACTTACAAGATGGAAGTGGACCCTCTGGAAAAATGAGGAAGTTTTTGTTTCTTGTCGTGGCCTTCCCCTTTTCTACCATTATCAGGTATTCTATGCTAACATTTCAAAACAGATAACTTACAAATTCTTTATTAGCATAATCATCTAAAAAAACACTGAAAATATTTTTCAATCTAGGCGAAAATTTACTCTTTAAAAATATCTGCACACAGTCATTACCTTAAACTATTAACCAAATTTTCTATTTTAATTTTAGGAACATATCTCACTTAAAACATGGATGAAGTCGCAGATCCAGTGATAAAAAGGCAAAAAAAGAAACATTACAATGAAATGAAAAAGACTGGCCTAGATGCGAGTTTTCTAAGGATGTTCACGCCTTCTTTGAATCCGCTCCAGCTGATTATTCAGGTTTACATTGCTATCCATGACACTCACCAACAAGCAAACACTTAGGAAGAAGGGTAAACGCTTATTTCTGCTTAAGTATGTGTTTCTACTTTAAAGTAAATTTTTTTTTAAACTTCACAACTTTATATTAGATAAATTGATATATTTTTTCATGGATGGGAATGGTAGTAGATAGCTCTTAGTGTACCGCAACTTCAGGGAGAATTCATTTCTTTATCTGTTACATATTTAAGCATTATGTCGTGTAGTACATTCTTCGAAGTCATTGTCAGAAAGCATTTATTATCTTTTCTTAAGTTATATTAAATGTCTGCAACTTGTCTGCGTCTAGTCTCATTTCTTTATAAATTCAATATATGATATGTCCTACCTTGTTGCACCCAACTTTTTTGGGGAAAAAAAGATCTTTAAAGCGGGAATTTTTTTAATGAGACTGGTATACAAGTGTGCCGGTCACATTTAAGCCGATGGTCGTGCGACCAAATTTTTCGGTCTTGTCGGCTGAAAGAAGATTGTGACTCAATGTTAAAATGTGTGCGAAATTTTGAAAAAACTGCAAAAAAACCATATCTAAGCAGCAAAGAATACCAATAGTCGCCCCATCATCGAGCTCTTAGCTACAGTTTGATGTAACTGTGGGCCCGAAATTTTGAACCCCCTTTATTGTCGAACGAGGACGACCGATTTAAAAAACTGACTGTCGATGGTCGGACATGATCGAAGGTTGGTCGAAAAATAATTTCAATTGAAGAAATCGGCCACCGACGCAGAAGAAATTATAACTTGGACCGATGGACACTAATTGGTGGCCGAAAAAAAAGAGGTCAAAATGGGGCAAGACAAGGCCCGGTGAACTGCCGACGTCACCCAAAGAATCCCATTTTTGCTTAAAAACCCGTCGGCCGTTGGTCGTTTTTGGAAATGTGACTGGGGTTTTACTGCACATATTGCGTTGTACGCGTGCTTTTGTTTTCTGGGGTGTTTCTCGGAATGGCTGGGACGATCTTTCCAAAACTTTCCTCAAAAACATCACTGGCTGTATAGTTTTCTCAGTGAGGACGTTCAGTTCAAAAATGTCTACTGTTGCTATAGAAACCTGCAAAAAGCGACGCATTTTTTGGAGAGGTTTTCTCTGGTCCCTTGAGCATTCGACATGAAACTTAATTGATTTAATGATTAGTATCTACATTGTGCGCTTTGCATTTAAAAAAATTGCAAATTGTCAATAGTTGCCATGGAAACAGGGGAAAAGTGAAAATTCTTAACCTTTGATTTTTAAATCAAAATACTGAATGGACTAAACTTACAAAGCGTATTGCTGCCACTTAAAAAAATATTGTAATTCGTACGTACGAGATACTAATGTACGTACAACATAATAAATCGTAGGTACAAGATACTAAGTCGTTCGTACGACAAAAAATCGTACAAGAGTTACAAGTGTACAACAAAATATAAAAGTTTGACAGATAATAACTACGATGACATAAAAGGTAGTACAGATATATAAATGTATGTACCAATAAATAAGGAGAACAAGAATGTTTAGTAGAGATCAATCAATGTCAGATATAAGTCGTACGAACGAGATATCAAGTCGACGTACGAGATACTAAGTCGTTTACGACAAAATAAGTCATACGAACGAGATACTAAAGCGTACGTACACATGATAAATGTAATTGTAGTACGACATAATAAGTGTTGAAGAGATACTAAGTGTACGTACAATATAAATGAATGTACACATTCTAATTAAGTGCAATGACCACAAAATAAGTCGTACGAACGAGATACTAAGTCGAAGGTATGAGATACTAAGTCGTACGTACGACAAATCGTACAACGAGATACTAAGTGTACGTAGGACATTATAAATGTACGAGCGAGATAACAATAACCACTGGTATAGTCTTGTATGTACAAGACACACGAGATAATATGTAGTTTTCAGGATTTCTTTATAATTTCATGAATGGACGGGCGTACAAATAATTGGCGGGCTTTTAATTGCTAAAATAAAAGGACCTAAATTTCATATACATATGCAATTTCAGTTTATTTAATGATTACCCTTCAATGATTTTAGAAAAGAAGATATTCACTGTTAAAAATAGTAAATTTTTTGCATGCATGTTACTTAATACCCGACCCAAAGCAGCCCCCGCACACCCCTCAAAGAATCTGATTTTTAAATAATTTTTTCGAAGGAATATTCATGAATAAAGCTTTTCTTCGTTACAATGAAGGAGACACACCCCGCATCCCCCACTAAAAAGAAAAGAAAATAAAACATAATGCATGAATGACATGGGAATCCTAGTACCCCCCCTCCCCCCAAAAAAAAAATAATAAAATGCCTGAATGATCCAATACATTTAATCTCGGGAAAGTTTCCAAACAAATCAATTAAAATGAAATCCCAGAGGTAGTTAATGATGTGAGGGACAGAATATCTTCTAATTTAATTTTTAAAAAGAGTATAGATATATTAAACGAAGATAACATTTTTCTAACAGGTCCTACGACATGATCAGCTTGAAATTGGGGGGGAAAAAAGCATTCTATTTAGATTTAAAATGAATTAAACAAAATCGAAACTAAAATTAATATATGAAAAGTTTTTTATCAAATATATAAGCGTAAACTATTATTTGATAAGGAAAAATTTTATTTATTTCAGCTTTTAAATTTAATCATTTTCATATGGAGCTCTTTTTCTAACAAAAGAAATAGTTAAAAAGGCCCAACCCCCCCCCCCCCCCCCCTTTAGTGGGGGTTTTGCTTACAAAGTGTTCATTTCTCTATTCAACAATCCCGAATTTTAAATTAAAAGGGGCCCCAATTTTCCCGGAAAATAAAGAAATTAGAATTTCTTGCAGTGTTACAGCATTCTCAATTTATATGCCAAAAACATTTAAAAACAAAAAAAAATTTGAAATGAAATTAAAATTTTTTTGTCATTTTAAAATGAAAATGATATAGTAGTTATTAAAAAAAAAAATTTGATTTTCATACTTCACGCTGGTTTTGTTACCTCCTTGAAATGAATGCGGTTGGAGGGCTAATTTTACACCAAGATATTTACGTGATGTTGAAAAGCCATACTTTGAAACGAAAGAATTTTTTAAAAATACAAAATTAAGATAATACACATCGAATTTTGTTAACTATAAACATATATGAAACCGTTTAAGCACATTTGTAAAAGGGTGTGGGAAACTTTGATTCAATTA
>NW_026933712.1:0-5780 GCF_032062105.1 Saccostrea cuccullata | reverse complement strand
TTTTTCATAAAATTTTTAAAAACTTTCTTTCACCAATTGTTTTTTTTAAAAATAAAATTTTTTAAAAGATAATTATTCTTTTTTAAAATTCATTTTTTCAGTTTTTTTTTTCAATTTTTAAAAAAGTTTTTTAAAAATTTTTAAAAAACAAGGGTTGTCCCAAAAAGTCGTAGACAATGTTCATAACTTTACATTCAACCAATACTGGCCAAATTTTGCATAGACATAATATATTCAATATTCTTTAAAATTGTAAATTTTTTAAAATATATGTTTTTATATTGATATAAAGATTTATATAACATTGCCTTTTTGGGGGGGAAAAAATTAAAAATTTGAAAACCAAAAAAACCTTTTCCCCGAGTACTATATAAAAAGCTTAAAATTTAAAAAACAAAATCAAAAAATTTAAAAAAATTTTAAATAATGTGTCAAATTTCATTTAAATTTTTTTAAAAACGGGGGTTTTTGTCTATTTTAAATGCGTTGGAATTGAGTTTGATGAAAATGACGTCGTCAAACGCTAACCGGCGCACGGAGATGTAAAAATTGTTTTGGATATGGTTTATATACATCAAAGACGGAAAAAAAATTTTCAAAAGTGGCATTCACACCAAATTTTAAAAAAAGTTATTTTTTTAAAAAGGGATAATTCAATGAAGTTTTTCTTCTATACCAAAAAAAAGTTACAAATTAAAAAAAGAATACTGTTTGTTAAACGAGACAAAGGGGGAAAAATTGGGCCCGAACGACGTCAAACAATTAAAAAGGTACAAGGGATTCTCTCTGCCTACAATGTAACAAATTTTTTGACTAAATTTCGACTAAAAATTTTTTTCTGGTTCAAAAAAAAAAAACCAAAATAATGGAAATTTAAAAAAGTTCCTTAGTCAAGAGTGGCCCTTTTACTTTAAAAAATTTTTGAATGTTAAAGACGGGTGAAGCAGAAAAAGAGATCATGACGTTATAAGAGACGTTTAATTTTCCCTTGCTATCGTGCGCCGGTGTACACTTACATTCTTTCTTTATTTTTCCATAATTTTTTTTTTTAATGTGATATCATTATGAAACTTGAAATGCATGATCATAAAATTTACTTTTTGCTATGCAAGGAAAGGAAAAATTTTAAATTAAACAAAAGAAAACTTAAAATGTTTTCCCTGTCTACGACTTTTTGGGACAACCCTCGTTATTAATTCTTTTTTTAACAAAATATTAAAAAAAAAATATTAATTAAATAATTTTTGAGTGAAAATTTGAAAAGGGCCTTTGATTTAATAAAAACTTTTTCTAAAAATTTTTTTTAAAAAAAAAAAATTTTTTTTTTTTTAAAAATTTTTTTTTAAAAAAAAAAAAATTTTTTTAAACCCCGGGAAAAATTTTTAAAAAAAAAAATTTTAAAAAAAAAAAAAACCCCCCCAAAAATTGGAAAATTTTTTGAAAAATTTTTTAAAAAAAAAAAAAAAAAGGGGGGAAAAATTTAATTTTTTTAAACCCCTTTTCCCCAAAAAATTTAAATGAACGGGTTTTAAAAAAAAGGAAAAATTTTTGGGAAAAAAATTTTCCCCCCCCCAAAAAAAAAATTTTTAATTTTTTTTTTTTTTTAATTTAAAAAAAATACTCGATTTTTTCATTTTAAAAAAAAAAAATTAAAAAAAAAAAAATTTTTTTTAAAAAAAAAAAAAAAGGGGGGAAAAACCCCCTTTTTTTTCCCGGAAAAAAAACCCAAAAAATTTTTTTAAAAAAAAAAGGGGGAAAAAAGGGAAAAAAAAAAAAAAAAAAAAAAACAAAAAAAAAAAAAAAAAATAAAAAAAAAAAATTTAAAAAAAAAAAAAAAAAAAAAAAAATAAAAAAAAAAAAAAAATTTTAAAAAAAAAAAAAAAGGGTTTTTTCCCCCGAAAAAAAAAGGAAAAAGGGGGGGGGAAAAGGGAAAAAAGAAAAAAATTTTTTTTTTTTAAAAAAAGGGGAAAAAATTTTTTTGGGGGGTTTTTGGGAAAAAAATTAAAAATTTTTTGGGGGGGAAAAAAGGGTCAAAAAAGGGAAAAAATTTTTTTTAAAACCCCCCCCTTTTCCCCAATTCCCCCAAAAACCCAAACCCCCCCCCCCCCCCTTTTTTTTAACACCCCTCGTCCCCCAAATATTCTTTTTTGGGGGGGGGGGGGGGGGGGAAAAAAAAAAATTTTGGGGGGGTTTTTTCCCAAGGGGGGGGTTTTTTGGGGGGGGGGAAAATTTGGTTTTTTGGGGGGAAAAAAAAAAAGGGGGGGGGGTTTTTTTTTTTAATTTTTTTAAAAAATTTTCCCCTTTTCCTTTAATTTTTTCCCCTTTTTTTTTTTTTTTTTCCCCAAATCTTTTTTTTTATTGTTTTGTTAAAAATACAAAAAAAAAAAAAAAAAAAAAAAAAAAAAAAACCCCCAAAAATTTTTTTAAAAAAAAAAAAACCCGGGAAAAAAAACCCCCCCAAATATTTTAAAAGGCCCCCCTTTTTTAAAAAATTTTAATTTTTTTAAAAAATTTTTTTCCCTTTGGGGTTTTTTTTTTTTTTTTTAAAATTTTTTTGGGAAATTTTTTTTTTAAACCCCCTTTTTTTTTAAAAAAAATTTTTTTAAAAATTTTTTTTTTTAAAAAAAAATTTTTAAAGGTTTTTTTTTTAAACCTTTAAAACTTTCCCCCGGGTTTTTTTTGGGGAAATTTTTTTTTTTTTTTTTTTTAAAACCCATTATTAATAAATTTTTTTTCAAATGCCGTAAAAAAATTTGGGTTTTTAAAAAAAAAAAAATTTTTTTTTTTTAAAAAAAAAATTTTTCCCCCAAAAAAAAATTTTAAAAATTTAAGGGGGGGGGAAAAAAAAAATTTTTTTTTTTTTTCCTGTTTTTTTTTAAAATTTTGAAAAAAAATTTTAAAAATTCCTTGAAAAAAAAATTTTTTAAAAAAAAAAACCTTAATTTTTTTTTAAAACCCCCCCCCCAAAAAAATTTTAAACAGAATGCGGTCCAGCGGGGGGCAACATGGAGGTTTTTAAACCCAAAAAAAAAAAAACAAAACAAAACAAAAAAGAAAAAAAAACTAGAAATCAGTATATTAAAAGAGAAATTAAATGAATTTGATTAGGTTAAAAAATATCTTATTACATTAATAGTTTCTATAGTTTCCGTTATTGATATACAACTAAACATATATTCAAATTTTAAATTATTCCTAGCAGTGTGATTTTGGGAGTTAAGTGTATAATATTCAGGATGAAGTAGATTTAATTGTTGGTAATGTTTGTATACTTTTAAACAGCGTACCGCTTTTGAAAACACAATTGGCGATTTTAAGAATACAATTAAGAAATTGATGTATTTAAAAGCCCATTGCGGCCGCTAAACCATGATTAACGTTCCAAAAATCCCGCATTGCCCTTTAGCCTCAAATGGGAATACTCAATTTTTCTTCATGTACGGTTTTTTTGGGGGGAGTTTTTGTTTCTGTTAAATTTTGTTTTTACAATTTTAAACAGAAAATGCAAAATGCAGTTTTTAGGGTTTAAAAAAAAAAAATTCTTTTCAGGAGTTTAAAAAAATCTATTCAAGAATAAAAAAAATTGTTAAACATCATTAAGTAAGTGGCATTGCATTGTTTAAAACATGTATAACTTATCCTGAAAGGTTGTGTATGTCTTGGAAAGCTTATTTGTTCCCCAAAATTATACAAAGTAGCAACTGATCTCAAAGAAATTGGTTGATGAAATATGTAAAGATAACGTGCATTATAATTAGGTTCAGAAGTCCATTAAACATTACAAATTTTGGAGCAAAGTAAACAGGATAAAGAAAAGAAATACTCACTTTGGCAGGAAAAGTTTCATTCTTCTAAATAAAAGTGGATATACAAAAAAATGAATTTTTCACTGTAATCAAAAAGAATTGCCATGGATGTTGACTCATAAATATTTAACACTTACACTGAGTAAATGATTAAATTATTAGTTAAATTTCGAATAACATATATTTATGTTCCCCGTTATTATGCAAAAGAACCCAAATCAACTGAGCTAGTTTTTTTATGGATTAAAATTAAAATAACAACAGTAGTGAAATGAAAAAAATTATTTTTTGAAGTAAATGACCAAAAAAAAAACAACATATTATGGGGGTAGACAAGTAAAAAAAATTTTAAAGAAAACAAAAAACTTTGGTATCATATTATGCAATCTACCCCCCAAAATCAAATATATCATAAAGCAGGCACTGATCTGTTACATCAAAAGGGTGGGTTAAAAGAAAATAAGCGCCAAACAAATAAATATGAACACTAATACATGTACAAATAACAAATATAATTAAGACGATGGGAAAGGGGGGTGGATGGAGGGTTTTTTAAAAAAATTCCTTGTAAAATTTGTGTGGCTTTTCCTTTGGTAAATAAAACAATGGTCACGTGTTAGGAGAAGCCACGCTGATTGGCTGTAAAATTTAAAACAATGGTGTCATAGATTAAAAAGGTAAATATCCCATGTAAATAGTTTTTAAACATGAAACAACTTTCAACAATTACCCAATAAAAACATTTTACATCAGAAATAAATTTTAACAAATCAAACAATTACATTTTTATTTGTCACTAAGGATATTATTATTATAATGATAATAACTTATGGTTTTGGATAAAAATGAATTAACTGGTAAATGAATGGTAGCTTTTTCAAAATAAATTAATGTGAAAAATGATAATTTTTATTCCACAATTATATAAGGTATGCGATTTTTTTTGGGAAAAATTTGGGGAAACTTTTAATGTTTTATCAGACAAATATGATTATTAATGCTTTATCAGAAAATATATTATTAATGCTTCATCAGACAAATATGATAAAGAGTCGAATTACTTTTTTGTGAGATGGAAAAACTCGTTACCAATATTGTCCTTTCACTTCCAAACAAGTCATACTTGATGGCCGTACATGGAATAATTAATGAGCATAGTAGATCTACAAATCTTCCCAACATCTCTTTATTCGAACAATCCGAACAACAATAGTGTGGGAAAAAAAATTTGGTTTTTAAAAAAAATATTAATCGATAAGAGATTTCGCAGGATAATATTCTTGTAGTTAATTTTCAAATAATTTTCACTCATTTGTTCGGAGATCATAGCATTTTGGTCCCAAAATTTAAAAATCGTTTTTCTCCTTTAAATTTGAATGCTCTGTGAAGTAGACTGATTATTATGCCCCGTAATCAAAGATTTGGGGGTATATAGATTTTTGCCCTGCCCGTCTATTTGTTTGTATTTCTGCCTGCCTAGGTGATTGTCTGTTTGTCCGCAAAAAAATTAAACCCTTTCTGAACTTTTGAGTGGATGGGACCATGGCTCTAATTTACATGTGTATTCCCGTGACAATACCCTTTGGGGACCAACAAATGTAACCTCTTAACCTTTACTGTGGGGATTAAAATTTTTCAGAAAAAAATATCACACTTTATACTTGATAAACTTTTTACCAGTTGGTGCTAGGGTTTTCAACTTTATATCTGTATACATTGTGACAAGACCTTTCAGTAGGTATGAATATTTTTAACATTTTGACCTTGACCATAGAGAATGACGCACATTTTAAAATCTTTAACAATGTTTATCACATATGATTTTTTTTATCTTGATTAAAAGATACATTCTTTATATCTTAATTTTTTTTATTTTTCGATGTAAAATAAGGCGCCTTCACTTGAAACACGTTTATAAATTCTAAATTAATAATGGTATTTAATCCATGGGGAACGATTTTCTAGGTGCCATAC
>NW_026933711.1:537500-584619 GCF_032062105.1 Saccostrea cuccullata | reverse complement strand
CACACTTGTCAGTTTTAAAAACTTTAAAAAAGCAAATTACATGTATTACTTTTTTGGTTAACCTTTAGAAATTGTGTCCTTTATAATTTTATACTTAAACAAGTTTAACATTTCCGGGCATATAAAGAGATCGACGTCTGATCATGAGCGAGATGTTGGACCTGTCGATGAGATGTTGGACCGCCTACGTCACAGGGTGGGCGGGGTCAGCTATTTCTTGGAGTTCGACAGAACTGCAGTGCGGATAAACGAAATTTACATTATAATATGTCAACATAAAAATAGAATATTTATTGACTGTGTTCTCGGGGAAATTTGCGTTTTGTCGTCACCTCAAACCAAACCGTTCTGCAATTTCAATCCGATGTTTTCCCCACGTCCGCGTCGAATTGTACCCGCCCATTTCATTGTCTATCACTGAATGTTTTGATTGTAACAGATAGAAATGACGTAAGCTGTATATTTCCAATTTTGCCAGTTAATGTTCCGCAGTCTTAATATGCCATATATGGATATACTTAAAGACACCTCACCCACAAAGACACCGAAAACAGGGGGCCACAATGCTTTGAATTTGCTTCCTGTGATTTCGTTCAAACAGTACCAAGATAATCAGGAACTGGATACTCATTACTAATTTCGTAAAATGCATTTCATTGTGTTATAGAAAACCATTTTAACGGTTGATGATGGAATATAATTGTTATAATTTCTGAGTTACCAGTAACGACTTTGTGATAGGATGTTCCAGCATCAAAGTCGTATATATATAACACGTGGTTTTGAATTTCAGAGAAATAAAAATGCATACACGGGAAAGACTCTGACCTAACATGTTTTGTTTGATTATCTTTAATTTTGATCCTTGGGGCATATTACTACGTTAATATTTTATAATCTGTCATTACGAATGACGTTATCAAGAATGATACCTCTAAAATTATCACGTTTGTCTCAAAATTAAGACCAAGAGTTAATTGTAAAAAAAAAAAAAAAAAAGATCTCTTTGTGACAAAGACACGATTTCTACGTCATAAGTGACCAAATGGCGGATGTTCACCATTATTAACAAAAAATGCAGGTGACAACGAAATCGAAAATAACCGGTTATTGACCTTGCTTTGTTAAGATCGTTATTCCGGTAAATATCGCAGGGAAAAGCGGGGAGGGGGGAGGAATCAGCTGCAGATTTTAATTTTTGTTATGGTCCCTTTGACAAGCTCACAATGAAATTCATTTCTACCAATCAATTGTGCATAACAAGCAAGTGGAGAATAATTATATGTAAATTCACACTTATTAATTTCGTCTAATGTAAAACAGTGTTACATATAGAGATCAAAGTAGAATGCCATTTGGTAATCAATTTAAGCAAATGAATGTCGTTTCCAATATATTGAATTACAGCCAGACTTGATTTTTGTGCACTGGTGTATATAACAGTAGAAAATGCGTACTGTGGACTTTGGTTGGGTAGGACTCGATTTTTTACGATAATTGAAACCACAACAAACACTGTCAAATAAGTTCAATTAACTTTGTGTCCGCTATACTTACGCAAGAAAGCAGCATCAAAGGGTTTATAATGAAGCACACTATGGTAGTACAGAGTTAGAATGATTCACGGTTTGCTTCCGTATACATCAGAGATATTAGCTTCAAAGATTTTTAAAACTACAAGTATCCGTTTAAAGAAAAATACACGCATGACCATGACCAAACTTAATCATGCGCATGCATCGTGCAAACATTCATGATGCAAAATGAACTCGAACATATCTAAAACACATCTAAATCTTACGGAAGGGTATATATATGTGCAAAATAATATTTTTGAAATTCAAGCATTAAAGTTGGCTTTTCGTTTAGATTGGCTTTTTCAGCCAAACTTTGCTTCACTACAAAAACTTCGAATTTATCTCCACCGGAAATGCCTTTTAACTCATATTTATGGCACGCCAAATTCACAAAAATGAGCTAAACCTAGTTTCACAATTGATAAACTAGGTTTATCGACTGTAAACTATAGTTTACAAACCGTGAACTATAGTTAACAATTCGTTAAGTATAGTTTTCCTCTGTAAAACTATATTTAACGGTTGCTAACTGTAGTTTACAAATGCTAATCTAAGTTTATCTGTCTGTAATAAAACGTTAACAATAGATTTTTTGATAAACATAGATTCACTTCTGTAAACTATAATTTACGATCGTTAACTATAGTTAAGAGTTGTAAACCATAGTTTACAAATCGTGAAACTGTATTTATCAGATAATCTATGTTTTGTGATCGCAAATGATTGTTTTCGATGTTAAGTTTACATAGTTTACGGTTGTGAAATATAGATTATCGCATTAACTATGGTTTACAAATGTAAAATATAGAGTTAACTATAGTTTACAGTCCGTAAACTATAGTTTACAACCGATAAACCTAGTTTATCGACTGAGAAACTACGATTAGCTTTCATTTTTGTGAATTTGGCGTGCTAAACATAGTTTCACAATTGATAAACTAGGTTTATCGACTGTAAACTATAGTTTACAAACCGTGAACTATAGTTTACAATTCGTTAAGTATAGTTTTCATCTGTAAAACTATATTTAACGGTTGTTAACTATAGTTTACAAATGGTAATCTAAGTTTATCTGTCTGTAATAAAACGTTAACAATAGATTTTGTTGATAAACATAGATTCACTTCTGTAAACTATAATTTACGATCGTTAACTATAATTAAGAGTTGTAAACCGTAGTTTACAATCGTGACACTGTATTTATCAGATAATTATGGCACGCCAAATTCACAAAACTGAGATAAACTTAGTTTCACATTTGATAAACTAGGTTTATCGACTGTAAACTATAGTTTACAAACCTTAAACTATAGTGAACGATTCGTTAAGTATAGTTAACGATTCGTTAATCATAGTTTTCATCTGTAAAACTATATTTAACGGTTGTTAACTATAGTTTACGAATGATAATCTAAGTTTATCTGTCTGTAATAAGCGTTAACAATAGATTTTGTTGATAAACATAGATTCACGTTTGTAAACTATAGTTTACAATCGTAAAGTATAGTTAAGAGTTGTTAATCATAGTTTCACAAATCGTGAAACTATATTTATCAGATCGTTAACTATAGTTAACGGTTTGTAAACTATAGTTTACAAATCGTGAAACTGTATTTATCAGATAATCTATGTTTTGCAATCGCAAATGATAGTTTTCGGTGTCAAGTATTGTTTACGGTTGTGAAACATAGATTATCGCGTTAACTATAGTTTACAGATGTAAAATATAGATTAACGTTGTTAACTATAGTTTACAGTCCGTAAACTATAGTTTACAACCGATAAACCTAGTAGATCGATTGTGAAACTATGATTTGCTCATTTTTGTGAATTTGGCGTGCCATAGATAATCTATGTTTTTCAATCGCAAATGATTGTTTTTGGTGTTAAGTATAGTTTACGGTTGTGACACAGAGATTATCGCGTAACTATGTTTTACAAATGTAAAATATAGATTATCGTTGTTAACTATAGTTTACAGTCCGTAAACTATAGTTTACAACCGATAAACCTAGTTTATCGACTGTGAAACTATGTTTTGCTCATTTTTGTGATTTTGGCGTGCCATACATATTTTTGCTCTTAATAAAGTTCACGAAAACGGTTTTTTTATCTTGGTAAACGTTTTCTCCTATCTTTTTTTATTATTACAACTTATGTTATTAGTATTTGAAAGTAGAAACATAGTATATGGATAAGTTACTCAGATTTCAAAGGAATAATATTTGGAGGAATTTCGAACTTTTTCACATACAAGTAGTTGTATTTAGCAAAATGGTAAAATACGAATCACCCAAGGAGCTCTGAGTGTTTTCCAGATATAAACTATTGTCTTTGAGTTGGCTTTGCCAATTCTTAAGCTTTTCCAAATTGAATTTTTTTCAACTTTAAAGTTTGTAATTCCAACTTCAAATCTGGCCTTTTTTACTGCAATATCGACTTTTCCAACTTTAAAGTTGAAAATGGATTCCAACTTTAATCTCGGCTTTTTCAATTCAACATGTGAGTTATAACAGAAAATGGAATTGAGATTAGCTTTTTGGTGGTAGTTTGTGCTATGCAATATATTGTACATATATAAACTATACATAATTATACTATTTAAATGTCAATGACTAAGAATCGATGTCGTCGGTGTTTACGTGTGGTAACCACGGTAACTTTGTGATTTTGATGGTCAATGTGTCAATGTGCAGCTTCAAGAATATATATATATTTTCAGGTCAAAAAAAGTTTACTGAATTTTAAGCAAGATCAACAAATTAAATTGTAAAATATTCAGTCCTAGATCGAAAAAGAAACACATCGTAAAACAATCGTTCGATGGCAATCGTCTGAAATGACTTGAATTGATCGAATTCGTTTGAAATATATATAAATATAACTGAAGATATTTCTATCCCAAAGATAAACAAGATCTAGCAATTTTTTTTTCACTTTTAAAAAGTTTTTTTTTTTTACTTTTAAAAAGTTTAAAAAGTAAGAATTGTATTCTTAGAATGCAATTTTAACCGCTTCTAATAAGGACAAAACTGTGTGTCTCAGCAGTTATTCCAGTCATGTTTCGCTTGATTTCGTGGGAGGCCCGAATTGTTTGAAGAGTCAACGACCTTGGGGGAAATGAAATGGTTGTTTATCAGGCTTACAATACATTACGAATCACTTAACTTTATTTTTGTAAAGTGCACTTCAACACACAGATAAACACTGTTTATGGATACACAACATGCTTTGATAACATATTTTTATACGCCCGTGGTAGTGATGCAATGTCGGAAAACCAAAAGGGCAAAAGGGTTTATATATTGGAATGAATAAAGACTTTCTGACGCGCTTATTTTGTTGTGGCTTTGAGTAAAAAACAATCAGCCCAGTACTTGTGATTTGCTGAAGGATGATCAACATGCATATTAAGTAATTCCCTTGTCTTATTTTTTGTATTGATAATATCATATTGTTTTGACACCGTCAAGAAATACTTGTAGATAAAAAAATTATTAATAAAACTGCATGAATAGAATTTGTACTTTTGACAGTTCAATCTGATTTCCTCAGCTTCAGTTGACAGTTACAGCTATATTCCTTGCAAAGAGAACAAAATCTTAAAACCCTCCCTTCAGTAGATAATAACTTAAGGGGCAGCATTCGATCCTTATTCAACATAGGTTCCACAAGGCAGAGCATCCCCTCCGAAAGATTTATAGATCAAGGCAGCATTCGACATCGATCCCGATGCAATTACGTCACTTCCGTTTCGCACAGGACATACAATGTAACCCCACAGGACCTACAATGTAACCCCACAGGACATACAATGTAACCCCACAGGACATATAATGTAACCCCACAGGACATACAATGTAACCCCACACATCCACACAATTGTCGCACAGGACATATGTAAGAGGTATCGTATAGTGCATCAATGCTCTGGAATCGACATTAAACAAAAATTAATAATGTTTCGGAAGACCTTGCTTAATTTAAAGGAGGAAATATCGTGCTAAAGACAGAGTATAGAAAGTCGTTATATATCATAAATCTTATGCAGATTTGGTAAAAAAAAAAATACAATCTATATCAGGTGGCTTGTGGTCTTCACAGTTACGAAACGCGGTATTTTATTGCTTTATTTTAAACTACGTATAAACTGCTTAAAATTCTGAAATCAGAGAGATAATTAACTTTTTACGACAAAGGCTCTCATAAACAATTCTTCATTAATAGGTAAGATATGCACGCGTAATCAAACTTTGATATTTACTGCCTTTTACTTTCTTATCAATTACTAAACATTATCTCCATGGCCACACAGAAATGCACTCACAGTGGAAGTGCAAAGCATTTTGTGTCAAAATTAGATATATGGTGATACAACGAGGTGAACTACCATAAATAAATTGTGATAAAGTGCATTTTTGTAGCCCTTCTGTTTCCAGGGTCCCTCTACCTACCATAAATGCAAATGGAAATGTTTTTGTTATTTACGTTGTTTGTTTATTGCGTAGTATATATCTGCAGCATCTGTCACTGTATCTATAGAGTGACAGTCGTTATAACGCTCACCTGAGTCTCATTTCCTTTCTGAAAAGTTAAATATGAATACCCCCCCCCCAAAAAAAATTATTTTGCCTTTAACTTTTTTTTTATTTCAACAATTCTAATCTACAGCATTTTTGAATTTAAGGTATATCAACTGCAGTCTTGTCTGGGAGTGAGTCTCTGCTTCTTTCCGTGATGACATTACTGAGTACTGAATGCTGAGATTACATCATCTTTTGTGAACAGCAAAATATCATTATGCACATAAAAAGTAGCTGAAAAGTTAAAATGGATGATTTAATGATACAGAAACTTCGACACACTGATAGCCCACTAGTATATATCGCGTGCGTGAAGATGTCGGTGTCTGCGATGTTATTTATGCCATTCTAGTCGCTAAAATACAGTAAAATTTCTGTAGGATATATTAATTCTTCTTTATAAGGATACAAAACAGGTCTGCTAATAATGGAGCACAATTAGAACCCATGGGGATTCCAAAAGATTGTTGGAAGTATAGTCTCCAAAGACTACGTATTTATAGATATTGTCATTGAGGAACTGGAGCATCTTTTGAATGTCAACTTCAGATTACGTGTACTTGTTGTAAGAATCAGAAAGTATTATGAACGAAAAAGGGTTTGTAGATGAGCAATGCCAAGCTGGAAAACACTTGCTCAGCTATGTAGTCTCATCCCAAAAGGAGAGGGGTACAATATGGATAAGCGAGTCAATACTCAGTGGGGATGCTTTGCAAATTTTCATTTACCGTTATTGTTATTCTTAAAAGGAAGATTTTTTAAAGATGATGTATTTTATATAATGTACTTTTTCATAATGTTCTTTGATTTCTCCCCGATCTTATATAAAATAAATCATCATGTTTTCAAAAACACGTAATTTTAGGAAAATCCTTAAAAGAATTTTTACTATTTAAACGGGGTTATGTGAGGACGGGAAAAACAATTCTCCGTCATTCTGTTCAATCCCTGTAGGATAGGAAAATCCTATTACCAGCGGTTGGAGCACTTTGTTAGGGGGTGATACGGTGCATGTTGACGTACTATACAATTAATGGTGTCTAAAATCTAACAGGAAGCAGTTACTAATGGTGCATCTGTCGTAACGAAACAGTATACGACAGGGAATTTGACCGCTAATAATGCTAAATCGATAGGGGAAAATGACTTAAAATCAATTTAAGGACTACGTTACAGTATCAGAAAATAAGAAGATGTAACAGCTACTGTATGAAACGATCGACTCTTTCGTGGCATAACTTGGAGAAGACCGCCAATGGGCGTGACACGTGGGCACTGGCAACATCCTTATCAACTATGGTTGATGTCACTGTGGAATGATTTATGTTTATACTGGGTCCTAATACACTATATATCAGCTTTATCAAACTTTTTTCTGTTACCCCTCAACTTATCGGTTCAACGTGTTTCGGCTTCTTCGGAAACAAACCTATTAAACTATGACCTATTAAACTCACATATAAGTTGAACTGCACATAGATCATAGGATCTAGAATGCTTCTTTTATGCTTCTTTGTTATGCCCCTGTTATCGAAGATTCGGGGGGATATATAGTTTTTGCCCTGTCCGTCTGTCTGTTTATCTATGTCTGTCCGCGAAAACTTTTGCCTTGTTTATAATTTTTGAGTGGTTGGCGCTATGACTTTCATTTTTCACAGGTGTATTCCTTGTGATAAGATCTTTCTTTTGGTACACTTAATTTGACCTTGTGACCTTAAACTTGGAGTTTGACCCATTTTAACAAAAAACGTTCAAACTTTAACCGTAACCATAACTTTTACTTAGTTGATGCTAGGGTTTTCATACTTCACATGTATTTATGTAACAATACCTTTCATTGGATTTTAAAATATTTGACCTTTTTATCTTTGCCGTAGAGTTTGGCTAACTTTTTTAAAAAAGTATCCCTGGCTATAATTTTTGAACCGTAAATACTAGGGCCTTTTTATGTCACAGGTTTATTCCTTGTGACAAGACCTTACTATGAATACTAACATTTTTGACCGTGACCTTGGGGTTTTCCTACTTTAAAAAAAAAATCAAACTTGACCATATCTTTTGGTCAAGTGTAAACTTTTTTTTTAAAGTACGTACACCTGTGAAATAGGAAATCCCTTATAAAAAATACTAACCATTCAAAAGTTATGGTCAAGTTTAAACTTTTTTAAAGTACGTACACCTGTGAAATAGGAAAGCCCTTACACTAGCCATTCAAAAGTTATGGTCAAACTTTTTTTAAAGTAGGAAAACTCCAAGGTCAGGGTCAAAATTGTTGGTATTCTGACTTTGGATAACACCAATTTTTCCTTGTAGTCTGTCCTACTTTTTAATTTTTTTAACCTTGACCATAACTTTTGAACCGGTATATTCCTTGTGACAAGGCCTTACTTTGAATACCAACAATTATGACCTTGGAGTTTGTCTTATATATTTAAAAAAAAACTTTAACCTTGACCATAACTTTTGAACGGTTAGTATACTAGAGCTTTCATATTTCACATTTGTATTCCTTGGGATAAGACTTTCTTTGGATACCGATTTTTTTACCTTTAGAACTAATCTGGGAGTTTGTCCTACTTTTATTAACTGTAATCTTGACCATAACATTTGAACTGTTTGTAGAATGGCTTTCATATTTCATTGGTGTATTCCTTGTGGCAAGACCTTCCTTTGGATAGTAGCAGTTTCGACCCTTTGATCCTGACTTTGGAGTTTATCTTGCATTTGAAACTTCAACCCTCGCCATAAGCTGCCATACGGGTTCACCAGTGCTTCAAACAAATTTTGTATTTTTTCAAGTGTAGCATGAAAATGGTCGGTTTCATAGATTATTCAAATTAATTTTAAAAAGTCAAAACAGGCACGTAGTATGTGGTTGGGGGTAGAATAAATATTGTTCAAGTACCTATGGCATGCCATCATAAAATTTTATTCGGAGGAAAACAAATTTGTCTTCCAAATTGTCAGGATACAGAAAAAGACCAGGACTTAAATCTACATGTAAGGGTGGGTTTGATTTGTCTATACACCTTACACCTTTCCATAATCAAGTGCAAAAGTGTACAAGTCGGTTGAAAGTTTGACGTCCATATTGAATATGCTACACTACACCCAATGTCACTTGATTGTAAGGTGCAAATCGTCTGCAGCGGGTGTACTATGGTGTAGACAAATCAAGCGCGCCAAAATATTGCTTTATAAGTAATAGCTTACATCGATTTTAACTTGCCAGTTAGTAGTGAAAGGGAGGAAAGCGATATTTATAGTGTTTTAGCGTAGCATAGCTTACTGTAGTTTTATCTAAAAACTTTTCCCAATGTTTTATTTAAAGGTACTTGGACACAGATTTGAAGTTAATATTTTCTCCATAATATCACGAATTATATATTCTAATAGCATTTCACACAAAAATTAATTAAAAATCTTATTTCATTTAAAAGTTATTAAAACTTCAAATTTTTTGGCGGGTTTGATTGACTCATCCTGGCACTTTCACATATTTAACTTTATTCTTAATCCTTTAGAAAAGTGGCAATCTTGTTGTGTATAATTAATGAGAAATATTAAAACTTTAATCCAGAAAAATAATTTTATTCAGAATAGAAATGTTAGAAAACAAAACACCTTCACAAGTATCGTCATTCCGAGCTAAGTCTTGTGTGCAAATCGATCACACTCTTGTTATGTACACAGTTTTTGTAAACAAGGCACGAGCTCTGTTTTTATTTATGTTTAGATTTCACCGGGTGCGTTATGAATCGTCACAGTCTGCTTACCACAACTGCACGGACTGACAATATATTGTGTGTTTGTTTTGCTTTCGAACATGTCTACTCTGAATTTTCTGAATTATAGTATCAATATTTTGCATTTATACACAACAAGATTGCCACTTTTCGTAAGTATTAAGAGTAAAATTAAAATGTGTGAAAGTGTAAGGATATGTGTCAATCAAACCCGCCAAAAAAATTAAAGTTTTAATAACTTTAAAATGAAATAAGATTTCAAAGTAATTTTTGTGCGAAATGCTATTAAAATATAAACTTCGTAATATCATAGAGAAAAAAACAGAAAATATTAACTTCAAATCTGTGTCCAAGTACCTTTAAAAATTTTATCATTACAGCTAAAAGTAAAATGGTCATTACAACAAAAATTATTTAAAAAAAAAAACAAATTTGTGGAAAGACAGAACCCCCCCCCCCACACACACACACTTTCAATTCATTTTTGCCAACAGAAATAGGTAACATTATAGTTTTTGAATGAGTAGTATGTTTTATCTCTTTTGTAAAATGTTAAGGAGAATGGTAGTCTTTGGTACTAGAACATTGGAAAAATTAGAAAGGAACCACAAGATAAATGTTATCAATAGTATATTTGAATAAGTACATTTGTATTTTAACTATTTTTATAAAAGTATATTAATTATTTGCATGGAAGATTAGAAGTTAAAGTTAAAATGTCATAACGCCACGAACATGTACGTATCTTTATGATTTACCTTTCCCATTGGTATTTTATTTATATATTCTGAGTTTAAAATCATTATTCCAACCCATATTCGTAGACAAAAATTCAACATAAGCCTTCATTGAATTGGAATTTCAAACGATGCACAGCATTACCAGATATCATGAATTGTGCAAACGTCTCTCAATTAATAATATTGTTACTACATGTATAAGTATTAAATTATTTAGTGAATGAGAGAATATGAAAATAAAGTTCAAAACTACGATGCGTATATGTCCTTAACACTTGTCCCATAAAAAAATAATATTTTGATATTTGACTGATCGGGGATCTGCATCAAGCTCCCTCTCCCCTTGCGAAAGTTCATATATAAATACAACAATCATATTCAAAAATTGTGGTTCGGTGTCTTTGTGGGTGAGATGTTATTTTTATGACATATTGTGTCTAATATGAACACCCTATCATATGTCATTTGTTTAGAAATTATCATTGAAGTTGATTTTTTTTTAAAATAAGGTCAATCGTGAAGGTCAAGGTCAAGGGGTAAGAAATCATAGCATGCTCGGAACACAGGGGCCGGTAACATACTGATTTGATTTTACGTAATCACTAAATATGTACAAAATTTTGTATTGTATACATATAGTGATTACGTAAAATCAAATACAGTATGTTACAGGCCCCTGTGGCTCGGAATTATCTTGTCACAGGGAATGCACATGTCATATATGAAAGCCCTATCTCTTCTCAATATAAGGAACAAGATGTGTTTGTGGAACACTGATGACCCCCAATGGCAACATAACGAAGATTAAAATTTTCTTAAATGCAAATTAAATATATTATTACCCAAAGTAGGGTTTTCCTCATAAGAAATACAATAGTGGAATTCAAAATCCCTAGCACAACCTGTTCAAAAGTTATAGTCGAGGATAAATTTTTGAAAGGTAGGTCAAACTCAAAGGTGAAGGGTCTGAGTTGTTGGTTTCTTTAGAATGGTCTTGTCACAAGTAATACATATGTGAAGGATGAAATCCCTAACCGTTCAAAAGCTATGGCCAAGGTTAAAGTTTTTTTTAAAAGTAGGTCAACTCCAAAGTCAAGGTCAAAGGGTTAAAGTTCTTGGTATCCAATGAAAGGTCTTCTCACAAGGATTACATATGTGCAGTATAAAAGCCCTAGCCCTTACCGTTCAAAAGTTACGATCAAGGTTAAAGTTTTTTCATAATACGTAAATCTCCAAGGTCAAGGTCAAAGTTGTTGGTATCCAATGAATGGTCTTGCCACAAAGAAAACATATGTGAAATGTAAAAGTCCTAGATTCTACCTTTCAAAAGTTGGTGACCAAGGTTAAAGTTTTTTAAAAGTAGTTATGGCAACATAGCGAAGATGTTATATTTCGTGATTGAACTTTCGAGTTTTTATGACGGAAAGACAGAGTGACGAACAGACGGACAGACGAAAGAGATTTAATGCCCCTCGCTTTCGCGAAAGCGGGGGGCAAAAAGTAGGCATCTACTTTCACAGGAACTGTTGCCCTTAGTTTGTATATAAAAAATCGTTGGGTGTTAAATATATAGTACGCTACTTTTGCTCACTATCTTTCCAGGATCTATACCCGTTAATCATTTGGCAATCTCAGAGATAGATAAGCTTGAAATCAATCTTATTCGTTTGTCTGTCTGTCATGACTTTCATATTTCATGTGTATTCCTTGTGACAAGACCTTTTTTGGGTAGCACCAAATTTGACTTTTGTCCTTGACCTTGGAATTTGACCCACTTTTACACAAAACTTCCAAACTTTAATCTTGGCCATAACTTTTGAACAGTGGAAACTAGGGCTTTCATTTTTCACATAATATGTAATCTTGTTGCAAGACCTTTTATTGGATACCAACAATTTTGACCTTTTGACCTTAACTTTGGAGTTTGACCTACTTTTAAATGTTTAACCTTGACCTTTGAACGTTTCGGGCAAGGGCTTTCATACTTCACCTAAATGTAATACTTGTGGCTAGACCTTTCTTAAGAAACTAAAAACTTTGACCCTTTGAGCTTAGATTTTGACCTACCTTTCAAAAACTTATCCTTTACCATAACTTTTGAACAGGTGGTGCTAGGGCTTTCATATTTCAAAATCGTATTTCTTGTGAGATTACCCTACTTTGGGTACCAAATTTATATTTAATTTGCATTTAAGAAAAATTTAATCTTCGCTATTTTGCCATTTGGGGTCATCCGTGTTTCACTTCCTTATAACTTTTGATCGAGAAGAGATAAGTCTTTCATATTTGACATGTGCATTACCTGTGACAAGATTTGACACAATATTTCATAAAAATGACATCCCTCCACAAAGACACTGAAAGCGGGGGAACACAATTCTTCAATTTGCTTGTTTTGATTCGTGTTCGAATGTAGAGGGATTCAGGGCGTGGTCTATAACCCCACCTTCGGGATCTACAGAGTTAAAAATTTCTTTAAGAAGAAAGGAAAAATTACACAGGAAGTTAACACACACACACACACACTCTCTCTTTCTCTCTCTCTCTCTCACACACACACACACACACACACACACACACACACACACACACACACACACACACACACACACACTGTCAGAAACATGGAATAAAAAAATTAGGGTGGTGAGGAAAGTCATGTATCTGTATAAAATAAATTTAAACAAGCAAATTCAAAGAATTGTGCCCCCCTCCCCCCTTTCGGTGTCTTTGTGGGTGAGATGTCATTTTTTATGACACATTGTCTCAAATATGAACGCCCTATCATATGTCATTTAGAAAACATCACCGAAGTTGATTTTTTTTAAATAAGGTCAATCGTGAAGGTCAAGGTGTCACAAATCATACTTGGAAATATATTGTCACAGGTAATGCACATGTCAATACATATGAAAGCCATCTTTGTTCTCAATATAAGGAACAAGAAGTGTTTGTGAAACACTGATGACCAGAATGGCAACATAGCGAAGATTAAACTTTTCTTAAATGCAAATTAAATATATTATTACCCAAAACTCAAGGTCATTCATGATATCCAATGAAAGGCCCTGTCACAAGGATTAAATATTTGAAACATGAAAGCCTTAACCCTAACCCTTTGAAAGTTATGGTCAGGGTTTGTTTTTTTTCAAAGTAGGGTTAAACTCCAAGGTCAAAGGGCCAAAGTTCATGGTATCTAATGAAAAGGTCTTTGCACAAGGATTACATATTTGAAGTATGAAAGCCCCAGGCCTTACCATTTCAAAGTTATGGTCAAGGTATGTTTTTTAAAATGGTTCAAATTCCAAGGTTAGGGTAAAAAGTTTTTAAAAGTAGTTAAACTCCATGGTCAAGGTCAAAGTTCTTGGTATCCAATGAAAGGTCTTCTCACAAGGATTACATATGTGAAGTACGAAAGCCCTGGCCCTTAAAGTTCAAAAGTTATGGTCAAGGCTAAAGTTTTTTTCATAAGTACGTAAATCTCCAAGGTCAAAAGGTCAAAGTTCTTTGTATCCAATGAAAGGTCTTTTCACATTGATTACAAATGTGAAGTATGAAAGCCTTATCTCTTACCGTTCAAAAGTTGTGGCCAAGGTTAAAGTTTTTTGCACAGGTACAGAAATCTCAAAAGTCAAGGTCAGTGGGTCAAGGTTATTGGTATCTTATGAAAGGTCTTGCCACAAAGAATACATATGTGAAATATGAAAGTCTTATTATCTACAATTCAAAAGTTATGGCCAAAGTAATAGTTCGGATTTTTTGTGTAAAAGTTGGTCAAACTCCAAGGTCAAGGTCAAAAGGTCAAATTTGGTGGTGCCCAAAGAAAGGTCTTGTCACAAAATTAAGGAATATACATGTGAAATATGAAAGTCATAGCTCCAAGTTTTGTGATGTACTGACAGACTGACGGACATCGAAGAACAGACGAATGAGATTTTTAATGTCTTCTCGCTTTCGCAAAAGCGGGGGACAAAAATTGATCACAACCCCTCGATTTACGTTTTTCAAGCTGGAGCAAAGGCTTTTCTTTTCCGAAAAGATTTGGATATAGATCCCCCCCCCCACACACATCCCCCCTCGAAAAAAAAATCCTGGATCCTTGCATGTAATTCATACCGTGATATTGATTTTTTATTGTTATATGATGTAATATAATAATCTGATACGATTATTATAGGTTTTACGTCCGAGAAGCAAATAACAAGTTATGTGATGATTTTCCCGGATATATGAATTCTGCCTTATCTGGCTTATATATTATACACTCTCTTGAAAACGAGGTTGACCCCGGGGTTACAAATATGGTTTCTTCGGTACGTGGAAAAGCTTGAAGATTTGACAGTCAAGTGAATATCTTTTTATTTCTTTGAAACTTTTGATATTTTTTGTACTATTTTGGCTATGGCTTCATGTTCTTGCCTAGATAAACATGTGGATGTTCTTGGCACCAACTAAATGTGAAAATATTAACGGTTTTCTATATTTTACAGGTTTTATGAAGAAGTTGACACGGAGGGAAGCACTAGCACTATACAGGGTTTGTTAATAGAAATTATTTTACCTCTGCTAAATTTTCCTTAAATGTGAATAATTCCCAAAAAACATTGTGAATGGTCTTATCCCTGTGCGTTAGTCAAATGAGCTAATCCCTGCTTCGGGAGCTAATTCGTGGTTATCCACAATCCTCAAGATTTTACTTTTGTATTGGTATGATATGTTAACGGACTAATCCCTGTGTGTTAGTCAGGCACGTGGATTAATTCCCATCAGTTATCTGTAATCTAGTTATTTTTTTTAAAACTTTCATATCACATATTGGTATAAAAGTGAACAGTGCCAAGCTCCGCTTGTAACTGCGAGCTCTTAACGAGGCCCGATCTAGTTGAAAATTACGAAAACGGAATGATAAAAAATTTTAATATTTGGAAATATTTTTGAATGTATTATGCTAAGAAAAATTAGAATGAAATTTTATTACCTTGCCTTTATTGTAGTCAAATGGGGGCACTGTCAAGATATGGACCATTTTTTGTGTTTTTATACACAGTAATATAGTAAAACCCTCCAATAAACAAAGAAATTGAAAATTTAAAAAAAAATACATGATGAAAATTTTTGTTCTTCACTTACCTTTGGTCCTGTTATCCTTAGTGAAATGAATCTCACTGCAAACTAAGTTCTTGCGGTAACAAGAAGTTCTAAGGGGAAAGAATGAACTCACCTTGATGTAATGGATAATAGCAGATAAAAAGTAGATTAAACATTTTTGATTGAAATTAGCACTCTTAGTCTTCGTTTTGGCAATGCAGTGTGCATACAACATCATGTGACATCAGAGTCCTTAGATGTAACAAATGTCATATGCTATGACAAGCCTGATCTAAATTCAAATTATATACGTGTGTGTGTTCGCCCAAATGTTTGCCCCATCAACATATTAAAACAGATAATAAGTGTGTCATTGAAGGAGTTAGCAAGATTCCAGTTCCCCTCAACCAGGCCTGGGGGCCATAAAACTTAGACGAGCTCACTTTTGATCTCAGTCTCACTTTTCCACAATTAATTCCTTTGGAAAAAGTAGACTGAGCTCAAAAGTGAGCTGGTCTAAGTTTTATGGCCTCAGGCCAGGACTGTTTTCTTCGGTCAGCCTCAAAAATTGTTCTGGCCTTAGGGAACTGGAATCTTGCTTATTCTCTCAGTGAAATACTTTAACCACGTTAACCCTTTCATATGTTTAGGTAGTATATATTCTAAATAATTTAAGCTTTAACATGTTTAAGGAAAGCAATAGGACAGTACTAAATACATGTCAGATGAAACCATTATCTAAACTCAACATGCCCAGTCCAAAGAGTATTCTTCCTATGTAGCTTTTAATAGCTACCTAGATATTTAAACCTACCTGAAATAGCTACTTCTAGCTTCTTTAACATGTCTTAGAGTATAGAGAATTAATAAATATTAAGGTGCATCTCTGAAACAGGTCAAACTAGTTGTAAATTGTGTTCTGTACTTTCACAAAAAAATTACAGAGTGTTACTTTTTAAAACTTTACAAGGATGGAAAAGGGCCAGAAAATGCATGGAAAAATCATTCCAAAAAACCTTTGTCTAAGAATGCATGAGGAGAAATTTTAAGCATAAAGACTTATTTATCTATATGTGTTCTTGCAATTTAGCAAAGATGACTTGATTTGATCCAGGCTTCAGCTTGATTTTGAAGATCATAAAAGGATTTGCAATAATATTTTTCAGATTAATCTTAACAACGTTTTTTGACTTGTATGTGAATTTATTACCGTATATTAACGAAAAAACTCCATGTAAAGGGAAAGATTAACACATAATTTGTTCCTCAAAATATTTTTCGTACTTCAAAATTGCTATATGTACATTCAGAACTCTCTAAATTGTTCATAGCTACACATATAAGCAAGAATTATCCAGTCCAGTTTATTTTACTGCATGATACATTGCCAAAACATAGAAAAATATTATTTTCTACTATTTAATCATGTATGTTAGACAAAGTCATTTTACCAGAACTTCTCTAGCTTGATAAAGCTATTAAAGGTGTTTACTTTGAGCTTTTTAATGAATTTTACATCATAGTTCTTCATGTTTAAAAAAGAGTCCCTAGAAGTTTTAGGCCTGAAGAATAAAGGTCAAGGTTTTAAAATGTTTAAAACATTAACGTTATATAAAGTATTGCCTCAGGTTTCTAGATCTTTTCCTTTTATGCAAAGTGCCAGTGTGGCGCAGTTTTTAGAGCATCTGCTTTAGAGTCGCGAAGGAAGGAGTTGATTCTTACATCGCAGGTTCAAATCCCACTGTGGGACGTGGAGACCGTTCCTTAGGATGAGACAGTATAAACTGAGGTTCTGTGTCACAGTAGGTGCTGGCACGATAAAGATCACTCCCTGTTCAATGGCCCTGAGTACCAAGTATAGGTCAAAATTTCCAGCTCTCCATCGGCGAGTGATGACGTTTACATATGAGTGAAAAATTCTGGAGAGGGACGTTAAACAACAAAGTACATTATACTTATCTCAGTCTGCCTTATTATATTTGATTTTTTTTTTGTCCACAAAGAAGCCACCAAAGCCTTATGAAAAAAGAAAAGCTTGAAGACTTACCTAAAAAGATTCAAATAAATCATTTACTCATTATCAGAGCAATTATGTTCAGTTCACTGTTTGTAAAATTATGCCTTGAAAAAAATTCTGATATCTTTGATTAACTCCTAATAAGAGTTGTACAGTGTTTGCTTGCTTTAATTGATTTAATGATTGGGTAAACAGGCTGTTGTTTAACAGATATTCATGGTGAATTGATCCAACATCCCAAAGGAGTATTGGATCATTTCATTTTGGTTGTGTGGGACAGATCGCTCAGAAACATGGCCTGCAGGGGACATGTTCCATGAACAGAAATCTGTAGCTCCTATCTGTTTCTTCTACTATTATAGATAAAACACCTGTCAGCATACTTACCTGTAACAGTCAAGTATGACAGAAAAAATCTATACATGTGTACCTGGAAAAAATTGCTTGTATTTAAGTTAACTTAAACTTTTCAAAAAAGTACACAATAAAATGAACAAACCCATGAAAAATGCATCTAGCTAGAAAGAAAGTACGTTTTTGATTTTTATTGTTTAGTTTTTCTATAACAGTACAACAGCCCTCTTTAGTAACATTTAGTAACATAACTATTTTTGTTACAGTGAAGTAAACATTGCTCTCTTTACTAACATCATTCTGTGTACTTTTCGTTACAGTGAAGTAAACATCGTTCTCTTTACTAACGTTATTCTGTGTACTTTTCGTTACAGTGAAGTAAACATTGCTCTCTTTACTAACATCATTCTGTGTACTTTTCGTTACAGTGAAGTAAACATTGCTCTCTTTACTAACGTCATTCTGTGTACTTTTCGTTACAGTGAAGTAAACATTGCTCTCTTTACTAACATCATTCTGTGTACTTTTCGTTACAGTGAAGTAAACATTGCTCTCTTTACTAACATCATTCTGTGTACTTTTCGTTACAGTGAAGTAAACATTGCTCTCTTTACTAACATCATTCCGTGTACTTTTTGTTACAGTGAAGTAAACATCGTTCTCTTTACTAACGTTATTCTGTGTACTTTTTGTTACAGTGAAGTAAACATTGCTCTCTTTACTAACATTTTTCTGTGTACTTTTCGTTACAGTGAAGTAAACATCATTCTCTTTACTAACGTTATTCTGTGTACTTTTTGTTACAGTGAAGTAAACATTGCTCTCTTTACTAACGTTATTCTGTGTACTTTTTGTTACAGTGAAGTAAACATCATTCTCTTTACTAATGTTATTCTGTGTACTTTTTGTTACAGTGAAGTAAACATCGGCTGAGATGAGGAGGAACACCGTTACACTACTGAAATATCTGATCGTGGGGTGTGTCATAGTTCTAGGGGGGCCCCTCATTTTGAGGAAACTCTTTGGTTCAGATTCACCTCCAGATCTCTATGTAGATGCTCGTAATGTAATGCCAAAAGCTCCGGAAAACGGAAAGGTAAGAAAATTATATTGGTATAAAGTTGATTGTTTAATATGAATTTGTAGTTTTTACCTCTTGGAAAGCTTGGGTTTTTGAAATTCTTGCAGTAAAGTTATAAATTTAACTTACCTGGTAACAATTGTTTATAATAACAGAAACCTCATGCAGATGAACCACTGCAAAAAATTGATTGGCATGACTATAAGAAAATCGCAGAGGAGGAGCAGAGACAAGGTATACTGCTGAAATTGATTCTCTTACTGATATCATGAAAATGTGTACTCTATTAATAAGGGGTTATACATTTATATACTTTATATAATATCTGTAGTAGTAGTAGTAATATGTGATCAATTTATACATCTCTATTTGGTGTACAATGTGTTATTGGTATTTGGAAAGATTATACATGTAGCTTGATTTTGAAAATTATTAATGATAATATCATATTTTTGTGACTGTATAAGAATTCCTAATTGTGGTGGACTATGTTTTATCTTACAAGGACCTGGTGAGCAAGGGCAGGCAGTGATTCTCTCCCCTGAGGACGAGAAGAAGAAGGGGGATCTGTACAAAGTGAATGGTTTTAATGCCTACGCTAGTGATAAAATCTCCCTCCATAGGTCTCTCAAAGATATTCGTCATTCAGAGTAAGTCAAATCAACAGATATTTCAGTAGGTTTACATGCATTTTATATTACTGATCAATCTTCAAGCTGTTTCTGTTGATGGAACATTTCCTTCTGTGTATTGTAAGTTGTGTACATTCTTATTTAATAATGGTAATTTGATTTAGAAAAAAATACAAATTAAAAAAAAAAAGTAATTTGATTCTAAAAATCAATATAAAACAAATAAGAACAAGCTAATTCAGAGAATTTGTGTCCCCCGCTTAAGGAAAAAGTAAAATATGCACAGTTCTGGTGGAGGGGGGGGGGGAGAGTTGGATTCCCCTCACTGAATTTGTAGAATTATAAAATGTATACATGCATGTATACTGAAGCATATAAAATATACAATTATGGATATAAAGATTTTAAAATTGCTTATTCTTTATTGTGTGTATAGAAGATTCTTTTTATATGGAATATTTATCACACTGTAATGATGATTTTATGAGTTTGTACAAGCCAGACCTCATAAATTTTTCATTTCGCTTGATGAATACTATCATTTAGTAAAAAAAAAAAGTGGTCCATCCAGGACTTGAACTCGGGACCTCTCACATGGGAAGCGAGAAACATACTACTAGACCACGGAATCACTTTACATGGAGTCAAGTATATGCAGAAGTGAAGTCACATACATGTATATATTCATGTTCGGTATTGTCAAAATTTTACACAATCCATGGTGATTGATTTATTTAGCCTTTATTAAACAGTTCTAATAGATGTAATGAGAACATAAAGTCCGCCGAGAACCTGTTTTATACGCAATAACTCTCCTCATGCTCCTGTGCTAAAAATAGCAACATGTAATACTATAAATACTAATAAAACAAACGGGGCAGGGCACTTTGAGAGGGGTGAGAAAGGTCCTAGGGAGTTTTGGTATAAAATTACATTGCATAAGCTCAAAATCTTCTTGAAATATTGCCCGGAAGTGATAGTGTTACACACAGACAGAATGTATAAATTTACGACCTTGAACTTTGACCTTTTGACCTCAAGATCAATAGGGGTCTTCATTAGGCCACAGGGAGTTGTTATGTAAAATTTCATGGCAATAGCTCAAATGGTTCTAGAGATATCGTGTGGAAAAGAAAGTGTTATAACAGACAGAATTTGCTTATTTATGACCTTGACCTTTGACCTTTTGATTTCAAAATCAATAGGGTTCTTCTTTAGTCCATAGAGAGTTGCTATGCTAAATTTCATTGCAAAAGCTCAAAGGGTTCTTGAGATATCGTGTGGAAATGAAAGCGTTACAGACAGACAGAAAGATGGACGGACGGACGGACAAACCCAAATTAATATCCCCCACTTTTCAAGCAGGGGACAAAAAGTTTAGCTGTATAATAAGAGGGTTTCTGATTGAAGATGATGTTTTTTTAGCTGTAAGAAGAAGAAGTACTTGAACCATTTGATGAATGCTAGCGTGATTGTTCCGTTTCACAACGAGCACTGGAGCACGCTACTGAGAACGGCATGGAGTGTACTCAATCGTTCTCCGAAGCATCTCATCCACGAAGTTATACTGGTGGATGATTACAGCAGCAAAGGTCAGGAAAAAAACACACTGGAGAAGATAATGCTCTAAAATGATTGCAATAAGAAATATGTCATAATTTCAAGAAACAGTTGTCTATTTTGCAATAGTGTATTTGCATTACGCAACAGGCATATTTATGGTGGAAATAAAATAATAAGGTAATTCAAATGCGTCATAAGAATTGACTTCTTTATTAATTTCTCCCTTTTTACATGACAGTTGGATGATTGGTTTTTGAAGTCTTTTCAGTAACTGTATACTCTCTCTAACCAGTATTTTATCTAGTTTATGCACAATTCCTATGTACATTTGGGAAGAGGTCTTTCTACTCCTCACAAGCGACAAGTTTCATATATAAGTAATTTATTCTTTAACATTGTTTAGACAAACAAATTATTCCTTCAGTGATTTTTAAGTGTAGTCCAAGAACACATTCATGTTGTCAGAGTTTATTTATTTTTTTTTTTAAATGAAATTTCTTAAAACACAACAAGTTTCAGTATTTTCTCTTTTTTGAAACTTTCTCAAATGTTAAGATTTTACGATACAGTCTTGTATCTAGTCCAGTTTAAAGAAAACTTAATCAACTCAAGTAATATGACATTCTTTATTTCTGATATGTATTTTGAGAAACTTGTGATGAAAGCTCTCTCTTGTTTGTTTATCTACAGAGCACTGTAAGCAGCCTCTTGATGACTATGTGAAGGAACACTTTACCAATGTCAAGGTTGTGAGGGCTAAGAAGAGGGAGGGGCTGATCAGGACCAGACTTCTGGGGGCTAAGGCGGCCACTGGACAAGTTCTTATCTTCCTTGACTCTCACTGTGAGGCCAACATCAACTGGTTACCTCCCTTACTGGGTTAGCTCTATTTATAGAGACATAGCAGTAGTATTTTTTGTGTGTACTGTTGGTGTCCTCTTCTCTATAAAATTTGATATAGGCTCAATAAGTTAATAAAACCAGATGTATGTTATACTTAATGATCTGATTACAAAAAGGATATGCATGTTTTAGGTTTCATTTCTTTAGCATTTTCTGAATGCAGCTTATTATGTGTATCAAAGTATTAAATTCCTGTTCATTTTACATAATGCTAAGTATAGATGCATGTCAAAGTTATAATCTGTAGATCTGGTTTTATGTTTATACTTACTTAATTTGTGTTGTATTGAAACAGAGCCAATAGCAGAGGACTACAAAACAGTTGTCTGCCCTTTCATTGATGTCATTGATTTTGAGAACTTTGCGTATCGAGCCCAAGATGAGGGGGCTAGGGGAGCGTTTGACTGGGAATTTTTCTACAAGCGTTTACCACTTCTGGAGGAAGACTTAAAACATCCCGCTGAACCATTCAAGTAAATGTAATCTGATGAACTAGTAAAGGCACAGTACAAAGGCTCAAAATTATTATGCATCAATTTTTTTAACATTTACCGGTAATTTAATTATTCATATTTTGATCCTGTTTTAGTTTATACATATTTTTATGAAAAAAGAGGTGAAAATATGACATTGCATAAATTAATTGATCACTAAGAAAAATTTTCATACAAGATATGTTATCTTCTAATTTCAGGAGCCCAGTGATGGCAGGAGGGCTGTTTGCCATCAGTGCCAAGTGGTTCTGGGAGATGGGAGGATATGACCCGGGGCTGGACATCTGGGGAGGTGAACAGTATGAACTCTCCTTTAAGGTAACACATCTGACTCAAAGATTTGAGATTATTATAATAATTAATTTATAAAGCTGAAGTTTAGCATCTGGTAAACAAATTTTTCAAATCATTCAGATAATGTTAAAATACGTTCAGTGGCCCAGCTACACTTTGAAATCAAGATATTTCTTTATTATTTTCAACCCTATGATATGTTAAAGTGTTTGACAGTCTTGTTGAGTATGAAATACATGTACCAAGATTTAATAGCATATGAAAACATTACTCTCTAGATATTAAGATTTACATCTATTCATTTTAAAATGTCTCCTGCTTTATAACCTACAATAACTTTACAGATATGGCAGTGCGGTGGTATGATGGTGGATGCCCCTTGTTCAAGAATTGGACATATTTATAGAAAGTTTGCCCCATTTCCTAATCCAGGGGTAGGGGACTTTGTAGGCAGGGTAAGCTTATTTTATTTATTTAATTATATGGTTTGTCATCTAGTGAAAACTTGTAGTTAATTCTGTCAGAAATGTTCGAATTAATTTAAGAGACTTTGTTTCAGAATATTTCTTGTGGTAAACCAGGTATATTTTTGATTTGTTCACAGAATTCTAAGCAGGTCCCTGAAAGTAGACTTTACCAGATATGTTTATAATTGTATACTGTAACAGAATTATAAACAGGTGGCTGAGGTGTGAGCTAAACCAGATATACATATATTTGTAATTTGTACACAGAATTATAAGCGTGTGGCTGAAGTGTGGATGGATGAGTACGCGGAGTACCTATATAAGAGGCGGCCCCACTACAGGAATATTGATGCCGGAGACATGGCCCCACAGAAGGCCATCAGGGAGAAGCTTCACTGTAAACCATTCAAGTGGTTCATGGAGGAGGTTGCTTTTGATCTGCCCAAGTATTATCCCCCTGTGGAGCCCCCTCCATTTGCTAGTGGGGAGGTAAGTAGAAAACAAATATTTTTCATTTATAAATACCCTAATTATAACTTAGCAACATTATTTTATACTGAAAATATTCTGTATAAATGTTTCGCTTGATTTGGAGTTTATTTGTTTGGAAAAGTTGCTTTGAAAATTTATTTTCATTGTTAATGACTCTCTGACAGATGGATGAATTTATAGAATGGTACGTATGAACATCATTATTTTAGTGTGTAGTGGCATTCTGTATATACCTTTTATTTTTGATTTGACAGATTCGCAGTAGAGCAGCAGATCTGTGTTTGGATACAAGGTACAAGGGAGCTAATGAGAGATTCGACCTTCAGCCGTGTGTTAAAGATGGAAAAGGTGGAGGGGAACAGGTCAGTGTCTATAGAAATCAAATATTTTAGCACTTGTTAATTTCTTTAATGAATAGAGCTTTAAAGCATCTAGAAACCCTTTTTTGAAATATATTTTTTTGTGTTTTAGTTAACTAACAATATAACAATTAATTGCTTAGTATTCTTATTACTGTCAAATCTCATTTCTGTGTAAGCAGGTTTTCTTGGTATGTTATAGGCATTTGTTTTTTTTGTTTTTTTTATCCCAAAAGACTGCTTTACCTGAAATCAAATAATTCATACTTACCATTATTGTACATTCTGCTTAAAATGGAATACGATCCTGTCCCTTTGATGTTTAAGCACCTGTTATACTTATTTATCATTTATTGTGAGATAACTTTGGAAAACTAAGAATCATTGAAATGGCAACACTTTAATGAGAATATAAAGCAGAAATTAATTTTGTCAAACCAGTACTAATGGGATAGTTTTTTTTCAGCAATTTGAGTTTACTTGGCACAAAGACATTCGTCCAGGCAAAAGAACAGTGTGTTTTGATGTGTCTCAGTCCATAAAAAAAGCCCCTGTTATCTTGTTTAGTTGCCATGGCATGGGTGGCAACCAAAGGTTTAAATATAATATGGTAAGTACTTGGTCCATAAAGGTGTCATTTGATGTCATGTTAAATCAAAGTTAGAATTTGAAATTGAAGTCAATTCCGAATATCAAAGCTTATTTTTTAAATATGTTATGTACATGTATATAGAATTTGAAGTTTGTTATCTTTTTTTGTAGGATACAGAACAAATTTTCCATGTGATAAGTAATCAGTGTTTAGACTGTGATACAGGGAGTCATGAAATATTTATGAATCCTTGTGACAAAAGTTCTGACACTCAGAAATGGAAAGTAGAACACATACACGAAGAGGAAGTTAGAAAGGAATGGAAGGCCAAGTAGCCGGAGTGTTATGATTAAGTCTTGTTAATTATTTATTGTCTTACGATTTGGTCCGTAGGACCATTGATACGCAAGATCTGCCAGCAAAATACATGTACTTAAATGTTAGAGGACTTATGTCTTAGAATTATGGGTGTTATATATTTTACGATGTGCTATATTGTTCATAAGCTTCGGTGATATCCATGACATGAAGTCATAACTATGCAAGCAATAGAATTTTCTTTGTTTATTTCCAAGTCGTACATTTCTTTGTTATGTTTTCATGTTATTTATTTCCTTATTTATAAAAAAAAAATTGACTTACGAGGTGAAAGGTCAGTAGACATAATTCTGTAGATTTCTACATGAGGTATTCATAGATTATCTTCGATCCCATTGTAAAAATTATTTTCAGAAGTGTATACCATAAAACCCTCTTTAAAAAGAACAGAACATGCTTTCTTTTCTATTTAATTATGACATGTTTTATAAAAATATGCAGGTATATTCAGTCATCCATATGAATCAGTATTATATTTGTGAACACAATTTTAAGAAACATTCAATCCACACCTTTCATTGTGTTATTATGTTGTTACGTGTACTATCTATTTATGTGTTTCTTTATTGTTACAGAGCAGTTTCATCTTTATATACATAGTATAATATCTGTTTGATACACTAAATGTGTGTATATGAGTGTATAGACATTCCATTTTATTAGGGAGGAAGAAATGGCAATACATTGTTGAAATTTTTTTTATAATATGAGTTATTTTGTATTCTTTAATTTGTTTTGTGCTTTAAAATATAATGGGTGCTAACTTTATGCCATGGTGGGGTATATTGTTAGATTTAGTTACAAAAATCTGTATTTTTCTTTCCCCTAATTAGATTTAAGTAAAATACTGTAGAGAGAGAATTCAGTTATTATTTACAGTTATTGTACGCATAGGTGCTTAGAAGTGTGTATTTGCCAGTGTTGTGTAATTTTGTTGATTTTATAGCATTCTGATCAGGTTATTGGTGAACCATCTGATAATATTCCATAAAATTCACCTTTTGTTACACTTGAGAAGTCTCACATCATGGAAGAGATTGTTTTGTAAACTTATTTCAGAGTCAAGGAATATACTGGAATATACAGACACATACTGGGGGGGGGGGGGAGCTTTATTATCCTTCAGTATTATTTTTAAAAAAAATTTAAAAACCAAACTTTTATAATACATCTTCAAAATTTTATAAAAACTGAATGAAATCTTTCATTAGTTGGTCTAATTTATTTCTTTTATTTTAAAAGCAGCATTACTTTTGATATAGCATGTCAGAGCCCCAGTCAAGGGCTGCTACTTTTGTCTGTATATATTTTTTCACATAGTTTCTTATGATTGCAGAAGATATTTGAATTATAATACATGTAAAACAAGAAATCCATACTATAAATGGATACTGAGGCAGGCCCTTATTTGTGTTTTACACCCTTCACTCCTCTTTCAGCAGTTCTTGCCTTCAAATGTCAATCAATATGTATGCACTATTGTATATTACTTAATTTTATTCTTTTTATGCGTTTCTATTTATGTACTTTTTTGTGACTCTGGTATTGTGATTTTTTAAAGTCAGAAACACCCTCACACTAAACATTTAGATACATAATTATTTCAAATGTATATTTCACATTCTCAGTGTTGGTTTTGTAATTTGAATAATTTTGTAAAGCTATTTTTTCAGAGCCCTGAACCTCCTATGAGTGATAATCTACAACTTTAAACTTGTGATATTGGGTTTTTTAATGCATCCCAGGGGTGTGCAATTAGCATCGCCCGACGCCCAGGGCTACCATTTTCTGGGGTCGGGCTAGTGATTTTCTGCAAGGAGGTAGCCCGTCGGGCTAGTAAAAATTTTAACTACACACGCAATACATGAAAAGCACAACCAGTTTTTTGCAATTTAATTCCCAACCAGTGAATATTTTCCAGACAACATGCTCCAACTGTCAGTAAATCTCAATAATCTTATCTGTTTTGCAGTATTACATGACTTGTTTACTTCCAAAAACGATCGTTTTTTTTTTCTTAATCCGAATTTCCTCTATTCCTTCGTTTTCCTTCGTTTATGGTAAATACATGCAGATATCTCATTAAAATATTTACGATCACTCAATCAACTGAAAAATAAGTGTTTTGTGACACACATAAAATATATTTCTAGTGTATTTAATGATTAAACATGAAAACAAAATGAATTTAATTTCATTCTAAATGAGCTGCTGCTAGTGCAATGTTCAGAAAAAGGGAGGATAATTTATTTAAATTCATTTTAATTTTCTTTCATGATAATTTAAACATGATTTTAAAATTTTATAGTGAGAATTATACATTAATTTTGAAAAGAATTAACTCAGTACCCTGACTTCTTCAACAGTTAATTTCATTTTATTTAAATTTTTGCCCCTATATTTGGGCTAGTAACTTTTTACTTGGGGCTAGTAACTTTATAGCTGCCACTAGCCCGTGGGCTAGTAATAAATTTTTTCTAATTGCACACCCCTGCATCCTTGTGGAAGGTTTTTTTTTGGGGGGGGATGGGTTATTTCTCATGGCTTTATGTTCATTCTTTTTTGTATCATGGTTCTGACTTATAATTGAGAATCATTTTGAAGTTGTTTCTTTTTGTTTTTTCTATAAGAGGATGTGTCATTGCACTAAACCACGGCCATTGGTACAAGGTCAAGGTCACTGGCTTCTGGAGCAAAAATTCTTGAGATTTTTAACTTTGTTATGGAAGCACAGTAGATAAATGATCTGGACATAACTTTAATATTGCCCAGAGAGTAGGCCATGGTCTTGAGTCAATACCATCAGGACGATATCACTGGATTAGGAAGTGTCAGGTTTTGTTCAAACCATAGCAGTATACATTCAATACACGAGTTCAAGTGTTAACCAGCAGTTAGTCATGGCTGTAAGATTAATATTTGACAACAACTTTGGCAGATGACAGCTGAATCATTTCCGTAATAATTGGATATCTAAAGAGTCTAGCAAGGGGCTTTAGTGCTGTCAGGACAGTTCTAATATACATATGTTCAGATGTAACTATTCCTGAGTGTCACATTTGGTTTTTTAATCTATGTTAAAATACTGATACATGCACATTCCATGCCTCATTTTCTTTATTTCTTTTCAAGTAGAAAGTGTTTCTACACATTGGAATTTACAATTGTTCAATGTTTAGAGAATTTTGAAATCTTTGCAGACTGTTGGTATATTGTGGTGCATGCAAATGGATATTGTTTATTAGTTTGTTCTACAATCTATAAATATTGTATCTGTTTCAATTTCAGTTTTATTGATATACATGTATGAGGAGTTGTGCCATCATCCCCTATTTACTTAACAGTGTTCACCCTTTCCAAAGGTTTACGAGAACTCTTCTGATTTAAGTGTGACCAGTATCCATCTAATTGTATATCTGTCTGTTTTGAATGCCTTAAGTTATCTTTAAACTTTTTACACTTTCATTCCCATCTCCAAAAATACTATATATATTGTAAATTAATAGGCACAAAGCATTAATTATGTGCAAGTGAGGGTCCTCCAGTCTCATCTAAGAAAGTAGGATGGGGTTATGAAAGTTCTTTTTTGAAGGAGATATTGGGGGGGGGGGGGGGTATTCAAGATCTCTTGAAGAAAATAGTTTTAAAAAAGAGAGACGAAATGTAGAAAGTGTACAATTACAGGTCAAAGTTTACAGGAATATGGATATTTTGATGGTCTCACATAGTACAGATTTTTTTTTAGGTACATGTATTATATACTGAAAGGAAAAAGAAACGCACAAGAACATGATATGGGAAAATTTTCTGACTATGTGACCGACAATTGTGAAAATTGGTCAGATGTTTATTTTGGTTACTTTGCACTAAAATCACTAGTCAAAAATACTCAACCATGAAATGTATGGCGTCACGTAGGGGAAATGATAAAAAGTCAAAAACACGTGCATGTTAATGATGATAATTTTGTAATAAAATTTTGTAGTACCATACTATGCATTAGAATTATAAACATCGTTTTTGCATATTTGCAGTCAGTATAAATTTCTTGCAATCGTGGTATGGCTGACAAATCTACTGTGGGTTTAGTAATTGAATTCAATATTGCATAAGTGAATAAAAAGGCAAAAACATAATGATGTACAGATTGCTTTCAACTTTTCAACCAAATAAAAGTGTTTTTTGGTTGTCAGAGAGTGAACTTAAAATGTTTCCAACCAACCATGACAGTGACGTTGGCGCGTACCAACATCACAACAAGATAGGGCTTTTCATCACGCCACCTCGGTTATTGTCAAGGCATTATCACCGAAACTGATATTTATACAGCAGACAAACATACTCACTTTTTTCACCCTAAACTGACAGAAACTCTCCGCTCTAATTTGGGCCGCGAGCATGGCTAGCTTACGTCGATTTTACTCTCAAACGCGCACGTTCACGTTGTTTGCGTAATGTTTTCTATGTTTACACTAGAAAAATGTAGCTAATATTTGTCGATACTTTTTTACAAACATTCACAAGTACCAAACCTGCTGGGTTCTGTAACTATATTCTATCCTAAATCGAAAATTTGCGGGATTCGATTGAGCGGGGGGATTTGTTAACTTTGGAATAATACAGCTAATCTCAGCCATTTAGACTACCGTCGGAAGGGTTGACTGACAATGCTTTGAAAAAATAAATGCTCTGGTGAACACAATGCACAGAAAAATCAAGTTTGTTACTGATGCGAAAGGGAGATTGTAAGAATTTTTAGTTTAATTTTTGGGGGGTGTCACCATATTGATATCAATATCTCAGGAACTATCAATCAAAATCGCAAAATATTTTGGTAACTTGTTGATTAAAGATGAATAAAAATGTATAATAAAAATGCTGAAAAACATATATGAAATAATTGTTTTAATTTAACTCAAAAGTTTAATATGCGTTTCTTAATCCTTTCAGTATAAATTGGGTCAGAATGGAGCAATGAAAGAGTCTCAATTTTACTGGATTATTAACAGTGGATTCTGTCTAGTTACAATAAATAGATATTTTAAAAACAGGTCTCTCTTTATTCATTTTTTAAACAGAGAAAGTAATTTGACTGAGGTAAGCCAAATAAGTCATTATGTTGAAGTATTATGTCTTGTTAGTGTCACAACATGTCACTGTATTTGTTGTATATGTAGGTACAGATGCTTTATTTTTTAAGTACAATGATTTGTAGGAGATGTTTACAGTATACATGTAGTTTTTATGTGTATTGATAGCTTAGTATATGAGAAAAAGCAGATGTAAAGGATGTGCATAAATGTGCATGCCTGGAATTAGATTGTGATGAATATTTGTGGACTATTTGTAACATTTCAAAAATGTATATGTTCCAAACAGAAAATGCATATCATTAATGGTAATATATATTTATGATGAGATATATATGCATAAAATTATATAACTATGATGTAAAGAAATCAACTTTTTATTGTCTTATGTGACTATATGATGTTTTATTAGATACAATAGTGGGGTGTCTATTTTTGCAAGGGTTAGTTATTGTAGATATAACTACTGTGTATTTGTTGTAATGAAAAATATTTAAACACTTTCCACATTGTCATTGGTAATTTATAATCATTGCTAAAATGTGTGATATCATACATGTAATTGGTCTTCTGTTGAAATACAGTAATAAGTCTGTGACCTATGGAGGCAGGCCTATTTGTGAATATGCTAATTAGCTTGTGACCTAAGGAGGTAGGGCTATTTGGGAATATGCTAATTTTAAATTTGCCTGTTGCCTTTGGTTATGGAGCTGTTTATGAATATGCTAGTTAGTCTGTGATGTACAGAAATTGAAATACACTATTGTAAGAACATGTTCATTCCCAGATAAAAATGTTGGTTAAAGGAGGTGAGAGGACGAGGCATTTAAAATGCCTATAGCTTTAAATGTATAAAATGCAAATTGTGGATATTTTATGTAAAGTTTCCTCTAATGTTAAAGGAAATATCCCCAGTATATTTTTCACTTTCGTATTTTTCACCCAATAGGCACTTTCCTTGCCTTATTCTCTCATCTTCTTTGTAAACTGTTTTTTTTAAAGAAGAAATGGGCTTGATTTTGAATTTGAACAAGCAAAATAATGCAATATGTTTGCATACATGTATTTGCAGTCTATGGTTATTATGATAAAGCATATATAATGCTATAGAACACAAAGGAATCACACACATGAAGTTATTGGAAATGCAGCTGAGAAAAGGCAATTTTACATGATATAATGGTCTCCCGATAACGTATATACTTCTTTGAAAACTTTACTTCAATAAAAGTATTATTTCAATTATACCTTGTGTACTTGTGGTTTGGAGGAATTCTTGGACACATTTACAGTGAAACCTATCTAATCCATCATGCACTGGGAGACAAATTTTGTAGTCAGATTGAAGATCAAGTGTTAAAAACAGTTCTGAGTTTTGATTTCACCAAAAGTCCAGGGATTTGTTAGGAGAATGCTTAATCAAAATTCCGTGGTAAGTGAAAATGAATATTAACTCGGAACACAAGAAGACTTAAATAAGATGAATAATTCTATGGACCAGTTTTTAGCTCACCTGAGACAAAAGACTCAAGTGAGCTTTTTTTTTTGATCAAAATTTGTCTGTTGTCTGTCGTCGTTGGCGTTGTTGTTGTAAACTTTTCACATTTTCATCTTCTTCTCAAGAACCACTGGGCCAGTTGCAACCAAACTTGCTACAAAGTATCCTTTGGTAAAGGGGATTCAAGTTTGTTCAAATGAAGGGTTACACCCTCTTCCAAGGGGAGATAATTACAGTATGAATTAGTGAAAAATTAATGGCATTTTAAAAAAATCTTCTGCTCAAGATCCATAGGGACAGGAAAGATGAAACTCGTGTGGAATCATCCACAGGTAGTGTAGATTCAAGTTTGTTCATATCATGACCCCAGGGGGTAGGATGGGGCCACAATGGCCGATCAAAATTTTACATGGGAATATATAGGAAAAATCTTTAAAAAAATCTCTTCTCAAGATTCATAGGGACAGGAAAGATGAAACTCATGTTGAATCATCTTCAGGTAGTGTAGATTCAAGTTTGTTCAAATCATGACCCCAGGGGGTAGGATGGGGCCACAATGGCCGATCAAAATTTTACATGGGAAAAATCTTTAAAAATCTTCTTCTCAAGATTCATAGGGACAGGAAAGATGAAACTCATGTTGAATCATCTTCAGGTAGTGTAGATTCAAGTTTGTTCAAATCATGATCCCCAGGGGGTAGGATGGGGCCACAATGGCCGATCAAAATTTTACATGGGAAAAATCTTTAAAAATCTTCTTCTCAAGATTCATAGGGACAGGAAAGATGAAACTCATGTTGAATCATCTTCAGGTAGTGTAGATTCAAATTTGTTCAAATCATGATCCCCAGGGGTAGGGTGGGGTCACAATGGCCGATCAAAGTTTTACATAGTAATAGGGAAATCTTTAAAAATCTTCTTCTCAAGTACTGCAAAGCCATGATTAGTGATATTCATATATAAGCATCCTCATGTAGTGTAGATTCTAGTTTGTACAAATCATAACCCCCAGAGATAGGGTGGGGCCACAATGGGAGTCCAAGTTTTACATTAAAATATACTAAAATATCTTTTTCTAAAGAATAGCAAAGCCATGATAAGTGATATTTATATGGAAGCATCCTCAGGTAGTGTTGAATTAAATTTGTTCAAATCATAACCCACAAGGGTAGGGTAGTGGGGGTGTCAATGGTTGATCAAAGTTTTACATAGGAAAATAAAGGGAAAAATCCCAAGAACAGAAAAGCTATGTTTAATCATATTGACATGTAAGTATCCTCATGTAGATTTAAATTTGTTCAAATCATTACCCTCTGAGGTAGGGAGGGAAACAATGGGGAATCAAATTCAAATTATTAAGAAATAATATTTACAAACAAAATGTTTAAAAAAATCTTTATATCTTTTTCACAAGAACATCAAAATTATATGCTGTATTGATATGGAGGCTTTCTCAGGTAGTATTAAAATTCAAGCCCCCCCCCCCCCCCCCCCCGTAAACTTTTCAACTCAGATCTGATTTGTGCTTTTTCCTAGCAGATCAGTGCTCAGGTGAGCGATGTGGCCCCTTGGCCTCTTGTTTTTTTTATTTTGTTGAAGTGTTGCCACGGTTACTAAGAATAAATTTTCTGTGATTTTTAGATCTGCTGGTAAGAGACCAAAAGAGCTTGTAATGCAATAGAAAGGTACCCATCGTTTGTCTGTCTGTAAACATTTTTTATTTAAAATGCTACTCCTACTCTTTTGGTCTGATTTTAATATAACGGTATACAAGTAGACTACACTAAGATATATTATTCTATGTATCGGTTTTTGATGAACAGTTAAACAATTGGTAACTAAAAGTAGAAATTTCTCTTTGAAATACTTTCAAAACACTGAGGTACTCCTCCTAAAGTTTTAATCTGCTTTAGGTATAATTTGACAAACAAGTAGACTAAACTCATTTGATTTTGATGAACAGTTTGTTTAGATTTTCAGTGTAACAAGTGGCACAGAAGTAGACTACATTAGGTGTATAATTCCGTTTATCAATTTTTATTTCGTTAAATGGTGTTGCCAAGTTTACTAAAAACAAGAATTTTCTGTAATATTCTTTTAAAAGGCACTCCTCCTTCAGTTTTAGTCTGACTGCAATCCCGCACCTCAGATCTCCACATTTTTTCCTTATTCAAAATAAGGAAAAAATGCGGACGGGAGTATTTGGACTAATTTTCCGCATTCATTCCAGATTTTCGTAGATTCAAATTTCCAGATTTTCTCCGTATTCAAAATATGGAGAAAATGTGGATGGGAGTATTTGGACTCTTTTTCCGTATTCTCTCCAGATTTCCGCATTTCCATATATACAAAATATGGAGGTATTTACTTGGTTGATAAAATGCGGAAATACGGAAATCTGGAGAAAATACGGAGTTAATCACATAGTTATAAAATGGCTAATAAAACCGCTACATGATGCATACATACATAAATATTTACAAAACCATCAACAATGTGCAAAATTATATACAATTTATTATATCATTATGAGAAAAAAACATATAAATGAATGAACAAAATTACACATTATGTTCATGAGCAATGTATTGGATCTTATATCTTTGACAAACAAATAGGAGCATGTATGGAAAAAAAACTGGAACTCTTATTTGAGCCACAAGTTCATCATGGAAAAAATGTGGCATTTTTTAATATTCATATTAAATAAATGGAAATTTATTCATTATATTTAAGCAAAAGTGGGAGTGAAATGTTCAACACTATTAGGTATTGGGGAAAAAATAACAATTGACATAGCATTGAATATTTACAAAACAAGAAAAAATTTTAGACATTTTTTTATCAATCTGGATCACATTTGCCATTTTCTACCTGCATCCCTGATTCATATTTCTCACAATTCAATTTATATCTCAGGTCTGTGCTTTACACCCATCTGTCCAATAAAAATTTTCTTCAGACGTCTTTGTAATTTGTAAGGTCTCTGCATGTTTAATTTCTTGCAGCAGCACTTGCGGTCGAATTGGCAAATCCTATCAATTAAAAAAAAAAAGTACTTAAATTATAATGGTGCAATATTAATAAAATTTAAATTCATTGCTTTTATTCCTTTTAAAATCTTTTTATAAACACAAGTTTGGGTTCTTCAATTTTATATCAATTTGTTTAAAATATTATTTATAATAATGACAATCATAGTTGACTGTTTTTAATTAAACAAGCAATAAAAAAAGAAAAAAAAGAATATATATACCTCAAACATAACCATCCATGGACCAAGCTTTAAGCCCGTTAATATCGCAGTAAGTTGAATAAGCACTTATTCTTTTTCAGAAATCTCCTCCTCATGCACAGACGCTACCAAAAAAAACAAAATGTATGGTAAATCATTGCGAGAGATTACAGCCCATGGCTCCCCAAAATTAACACCTTTAATTGTGGTTAACCATAATAAAATTCTATGAGCTGATTGAAAGATTTGAATCATGGGCATATTGGCTGAAACGTACGTAGCCTGGTAGCTCAGTCCTAGGCCTCGAGTATTTATTTTCATCATCAGTGACACATATGTTAAAAAAAAATATGACTGACCTACCGCATATGAAATACGTGTATCTGCATCTTTTGGTTGATACAGCAATACGATCTCAGGCTGTCTGGTCAACAAACTTCTTCCTTTAGGCAGAGCAGACGTTGCAACATGGAGGCCAAGGTTAAATTTTGGCGGTCTGTTGTTTAAATTAATTGATCACTGAGCCCGACTTTTTGAAACATTCTTCCGATCCCGATCAAATTGTACATAACATTCAGGAGAAACAAAGAACTGCTGTTAACTCCAAGACAGTTTTTATGCACCCAAATTTTTTCGGGGCGCATATTGTTTTTGTCCTCTCTGTCTGTTTAGCTGTATGTCTGTCTGTTTGTTTGTCTGTTGTCAACTTTAACCTTCGCCATAACTTTTGAACCATGAGACTTAGAGACTTCATATTTGGTATGGATACTCCACTACAAAAAAACTTTCAACTGACACCAAGGTCAATGACCTTATGACCTTGATTGTGACCTTTATGCTAAAAATAGCTTCTTCGAACTTTCGCCATAACTTCTGAACCGTGAGAGATAGAGACTTCATATTTGGTATGCATACTCCACTAATTAGGCACTTTCAACTGACACCAAGGTCAATGACCTTGTGACCATGACTGTGACCTTTATGCTAAAAATAGCTTTTTCGCCATAACTTCTGAACGGTGAGAGATAGAGACTTCATATTTGGTATGCATACTCCACTAATTAGGCACCTTCAACTGACACCACTGTCAATGACCTTGTGACCTTGACTGTGACCTTTGTGCTAAATATAGCTTTTTTCGAATTTTCACCATAACTTTTGAACCATAGATGATAGAGAATTAATATTTGGTATGCATACTATACTAATAAAGTGCTTTCAAATGACACCAAGAACAATGATTGTGTGACCTTGACTGAGACCCATTTGCTAAAAATTGCTTTTTAGAACTTAATGTTGCCGCCAGGTGCTACTGTGTCTCACAAACACATCTTGTTCTTGACGAAAAAATTCTAAGTCCAGAGCTCCGTATTTTTTCCAGATGAAAAATATTCTAAGTTAAGAGTTCAATATTTTTCCAGATGAAAAATAGACTAAGTCCAATTCTCCGTATTATTTCCGTTTATTTTCCGGATTATTTCTGTATATTTTCTGCTTTTCCGTATTGTTAATTTTCTCCGTATTTTTTTCCACATTTTTTCCATATTAAAATGAGGAAAAAATGCGGAATAATGCGGAAATCTGGAGATCTGAGGTGCGGGATCTTTCCGCAGAAAAGAGTAAATCAAGATCATTATTCTATTTATCTTCCTTGCTGGTTCTTCGGCGAATTTTGTAGTGATACGCATTTCTTCCAGTTGGGCGTTTCTTTTTTCCCCCCAGAAATATAAGATCTCCCTGGTCATCTCGGAATTACTTGCAAAGATAAAATTTGCACTCTCCCAATCAATTTATTAGTACTATTGGTTGTCCCTTAGGCCTAAAACATGAATAAACAAGGTGTGTTTGTGACTGATGGCAACATAGCGAAGATTAATTAAACTTTTCTTAAACGCAAATTAAATATGCTGCTCCACCCAAAGTAAGGTCTTCTCACAAGAAATACAATTGTGAAATACGACAGCCCTAGCACTACCTGTTCAAAAGTTATGGCCAAGGATTAATTTTTGACAGGTAGATCAAACTCCAGTGTCAAGGTGGAAGGGTCAAGGTTGTTGGTTTCTAAAGAAAGGTCTTGTCACAAGAATTACATATGTAAAGTATGAAAGCCTTAACACTAACTGTTTAATATTTATGGCAAAGGTTAATTCTTTTTTTTAAAGTAGGTCAAAAGGTCAAATGGTGGTACCCAGAGAAAGGTCTTGTCACAAGGAATACTCATGTGAATATGAAAGGCATAGTTCCACTAAATCAAAAGTTATGGGCAAGATTCGAGTCTTTGAGGACAAACAGATAGACAGCTAGAAAGACGGACGGATACAACAAAAACTGTATACCCCGAATCTTCGATTACGGGGGCATAAAAAATCCACTTCAGAAGCGTTTTGTCATACCGGGATTTATAGGTCTTACCATGAAATCTCTGGTATTTCGTAGCTCATGAAAATATCCGGTATCTAAATAGAGAAGAAGCACATGTTCCGATGTTGAAAATATGGATAGCGTAAGATTATCTTACAAGAAAAATGAAAAAGTTGTGTTGGGTAAATTTGTTCTTTTCGATAACTTTTAAATAAGGCCTTTCAAAGTACTTAGCATTTATCAGAGACATATTTAAATTATTATTATGTAACTACACAGTTCAATATTAAATCTACTAACACGCAGTCTACTCACTAGTCCAAAATATTAGTTAAAGCCCCTAGAAGGCCCTTGGCTGGTGAATAAAAATAGACATATACATGTTGTATGTGCTAAGTGCTCCAAAACGATTGAAGCATAAAGCATATTTGGTAATTTGTTCGCAATTTTTGCAGCACATTTCACCAATGGCAAATTAGATGACACATGTGCGAAGAAGATACATTTTGGATATTTTCAAGGAGTTCAAGATGACAGAAAACTGAAGGATAAGAAGATGCTGGTAAGTGTATCTTATAAAACTGATAAAATATAAATTAGTACATGTGTACATAAATACATGTATATAGATGTTTCCCAAATTCAGACTGATGATAGATTTTATTTTGTCATACATGTATATTAATTATGTAGAAAAAATAATGTTTTTATGACACATATATCTTCAAAGAGCTATAGGACAGTAGCACAGGTACATTGTATATCTCATGTGTCACACATCTGAAAAAAATCAGTTTTCCAAAGTGCAAACTTCTAGGCACATAGTGTAGCCATGTTTCCTATTGCACTTTGTTTTTAAAAAGATCATTTTAAAAAATTGTATTTGGATTAATGATATAAAACCAAGTGGATTGGTGACATGTAAACCGACCACAGAACTTCATGTTCATATACTGTTTTTTAATTAATACAGACTATCATCATGATCACCACATCTTTTTAACCCCCCCCTTTTTTTTTTTACACAAATTGGATTACTTCAGGTTGCAGAGACAAGTGAAATGTCATATGTTGGACAGAATTATGGTCCACTAGCCAGTACAGTTCAGAGAAACTGCAAGTGAGTATCAATTATAAAATTAATATTTACTCTTCATCTTTTTTTAATGAATTGTAAGGCCTAGAAAAAAATATGTTTGTTTCCACTTTCAGGCTGAAAAAATATAGGGTAGGTAGGTAGGCAATTTTTTTTTTTTTGAAAAAATTTTTTTTGCTTCTTTAATCAAAACGTGTATAGAAGTAACATTAATGACAAAAGAAATGGTGTTTTCAAGCATCACTGTGACTTAACTTATAATAGAAAGGTGACCCAAACTTCTTTCTGTCTTGAAAAGCTTGCAAAGTTGGAGGCTATAATTCCCTGGTTGAAATCTTGCACATCATGGGACAAAAGCATTAAAAAAACATTTAGGGTCGGCACTATAAATTAGGGTCGGTCGGGAAAGCGGAAACAAACATATTTTTTTTTCTAGGCCTAATTCTTAAGAAGTGTTGAGTAATAAAATAACAGAAAACATTTGATAATGCATCAGTTTTTAGGTATACATACCGGTAATGTAGTTCTTTTATGAAATACACTTGCATACATGTTAACCTATTGTGATGAAAAAGAGGGAGATTGTAAAAGCGGTAGCATTGCGCGCGTTCTTTTTATCGATATCGTTCATGTAATATGCATGTATATTATAAGCCTTAAATGAAATCAGGTACCTACAGTAATTAATCTTAAATATCAACAGCAAAGAAGAAGACAGAAACACCTTATCTTTGACATAAATTGTACAAATTCAAATATTTTTCATGCTCATCATTTTGCTTGGATTGGCTCCTTGTGAAGAGGGATCTTTGCTGATTTAGCCTAGAAGCAATAATTCAAAATATTCATTCAGTTTTTAAACAAAACAAATGATAAAATGGTTTAATCTATATAATATAAATCAGATTTCCCGCGATGAATTGTGCAACATGGCTTGGTCAATCGTTTTCTAGACTTTATTGTATTATGTTTTTAAAGACGATGTCAAATGTTTTCATCTAATTCTTAAAAGCTGTACAAAACCACAGGGAAGATGAGGATTTGTGACACAGAAATATTTCAAATGCACCCCAAACCTTCAGGTAAATCGGAAACTTGTAAAGTACTTTTCATTTTATTGCATTGATTTAATATATTTTTTGTTTAATACTGTTCTTTTTTGTGTCCAATATAAAATATGAATTTGACGTTTTACAGTAAGGACACAGAAAAAATAAAAATAGGAAAATATTTTAAATCTTGTTTATTCTTAAAAATAAAAATTTTAAATAAATATTGAAAATGAACTGTTGCTTCCTTATTATTTATATTGTTTTTTTTAGATATTGATGATGACGAAGAGAAACTTACGTTACCCTCATCAGTGTCAGAAAAGAGCTTTAAAGAAAAGGTAGATAATCTGAAAATACATCTTGTACAGTACTGGTCCCTTGTTGAGAAGATTGTCATGAAAATTGGCTGTAAGAAAACACACACACACACAAAAGAAAATTTAACTTTATTTATACATGTACAGTTAATTCTCGATAAACCGCCACCTTTTGTGATTTAGATATATATGGCGGTTTTTATGAATTGAATTTCCCATCTTTGAGGAAACGAGAAGTAGAGTTGCCGTTCTTAGAAATACCATAAAGGGTTTCTATTCTTATAATTACATGTACATGTATATAAAACATATTTTTAAATTTTGAAATACTTCAAGTAATTTTTTATGTACGATTTCTTTAAATCAAAATGTGCAGTTATGAAATAAAGACAAGTACATGTGCATCTATGTACATGTAAATCGGCACGTCTGATCTTAAAAAAAAAAACATGCTGGGTCGATTGTGATTTATTGCTGACAGTAAGTAAAATGATTTCTTGAATAAATTTATTGTTTATGGCATCATTGTTAGTGAAACGTTCACAATTTATACCGTATAATTATTTTTAGGCAAACTTTGCATTGTTTAAAGCAGAGATCATCAAAATAATATTGTATTTGGCGTACTTTCACAACTACCCCTTTAGTGGCGAAGCTGTGACTAAATGATTTTTTAAACAAAACAACAGAACAACATCATTGTGACAGTTCATATTAAAATTATTTGTTCATTTAATTCTATTTTAATTATTTAATTGCGTATACCTTGTCTGGCTTTGCATGCTTTACAACAGGGATAGCGTCAACCAATTAGCCGCGCTTCACTGACCGCACGCACCTGTGGCAGTATATCAAGATAATTGACACTTAAAAATGGACGTTTGTTTTGAAAACAGGGTGGCGGATGGCGGTATGCGAATTTGGCGTTATAAAGAGAATTTCGTTATAAAGAGAATTTTATATAGCAGGAAAAGCGTTCTTGGAAAATCATGGTGGTATTACGAAAATGGTGATGAATTGAATGCATGGAGATAATTCAAGAATTGACTGTACATCTATATAGATCTGTTTAATATATATTTTTTTAAATGAACAAGCATCAATAATCAATGTAGTGTACTGAATTTGATAAAAAATTATAGAGCTGAAAATTACTTTGCTGCAGCTAACTCTCTTATGATGAAACATTTGTACATGAATTCATGCTGTTGTAGAATGACATGCTTACAAGTGCCTTTGGAAGCAAAAAGAAGCAGAGGGCATTGGAATCAAGGCTGAAAAACCAAATCAAGGGGAAGGCCCTAGATAAAGCCTTGAGCTCTGTCATTAGTCAGGCCTCAACTGTTACTCCAGTACAGGTGGAAGGTAGGCCATAGATAAAGCCCTGGGCTCTGTCATTAGTCAGGCCTCAACTGTTACTCCAGTAAAGGTGGAAGGTAGGCCCTAGATACAGCCCTGAGCTCTGTCATTAGTCAAGCCTCAACTGTTACTCCAGTACAGGTGGAAGGTAGGCCCTAGATAATGCCCTGAGCTCTGTCATTAGTCAAGCCTCAACTGTTACTCCAGTACAGGTGGAAGGTAGGCCCTAGATAATGCACTGAGCTCTGTCATTAGTCAAGCGTCAACTGTTACTCCAGTGCAGTTGGAAGGTAGGCCCTAGATAATGCCCTGAGATCTGTCATTAGTCAAGCCTCAACTGTTACTCCAGTACAGGTGGAAGGTAGGCCCTAGATAATGCCCTGACCTCTGTCATTAGTAGGGATGTCAAATCGGTCTAGATAAAGCCCTGACCTCTGTCATTAGTATGGATGTCAAATCGGTCAATTTTTGATACTCGGTTACTCGGACGTTTTTCCGATCGAGTACCCGGGTACTCGGTAAAAGTGTAAATAAATATGAACAAGTTAATTGATAACTGTAAAACATTTCAAACTCTTGTAGAAATAAAACCGATGGGAGGTTACCTGCAAATGCGTTGTAACAATTATGACCACTTTGTAACCGACGAAATTTAATCTAACATTTTTTTAAGTTCAATTTATTTATCAGACAAATACGGGAAATAAAATCAGAAATGGTTCACAGTGTTTTTGTTTAAAAAATAATCTGTTCCGTAATTGTAATGTAACTCTTTGGTGCGTTTGATGTCCAAGTGATAAGTTGTCTGAGCTATATGTACGGTATAAACTTGATCAAGTTATCCTATAACAGAGCGGATTTATACGATCTTCGTACACTTTTTGATGCTAGATTTCATAGAATTACGATACGGTATGTTGTAGTTTAGAGCAACGATGGACATAAGATTTTTAAAGCATTTGCATTAATTGGCATGTAATCAAATGCATCCAAATCAACAATCGCACGTGCAATATCGTCTGTCTCTTTCTGTTCGTTATCTCCATATCCTTCTTTCCCGAGAATTTACGGCTTCTTGGAGAATTGACAAAATTATTTAATTTGTTTAAATATAATGGACCTTATACGATGTTCAATGAAAACAAATAATTAAAGCAAACTAAATATAAGGGAAGACGACAGTCGAAGGTGAGAAAAGCCCGGGTAGGTACATCAGGTGTTTGGTCACGATAATTACTGTATAAACACTGCCACAGGCGATAACGGTCATTTAGAGGCATAGGAAACCCTAATTACTGTATGTACAAGTGCAATGAACATTTTACGTTTTAAAACCGATGTTTTAATGCATTAATAAATAAGCTTAGAAATATTTAAAAATATACATCCGAGTAACCGAGTACCGATTTTAGGTAGGATACTCGGACGTTCGAGATAAAGCCATGAGCATCCCTAGTCATTAGTCAAGTGTCAACTGTTACTCCAGTACAGGTGGAAGGTAGGCCCTAGATAAAGCCCTGAGCTCTGTCATTAGTCAGGCCTCAACTGTAACAGCAGTACAGGTGGAAGGTAGGCCCTAGATAAAGCCATGAGCTCTGTCATTAGTCAAGCGTCAACTGTTACTCCAGTACAGGTGGAAGGTAGGCCCTAGATAAAGCCCTGAGCTCTGTCATTAGTCAAGCCTCAACTGTTACTCCAGTACAGGTGGAAGGTAGGCCCTAGATAATGCCCTGAGCTCTGTCATTAGTCAAGCCTCAACTGTTACTCCAGTACAGGTGGAAGGTAGGCCCTAGATAATGCCCTGAGCTCTGTCATTAGTCAAGCCTCAGCTGTTACTCCAGTACAGGTGGAAGGTAGGCCCTAGATAATGCCCTGAGCTCTGTCATTAGTCAAGCGTCAACTGTTACTCCAGTACAGGTGGAAGGTAGGCCCTAGATAATGCCCTGAGCTCTGTCATTAGTCAAGCCTCAGCTGTTACTCCAGTACAGGTGGAAGGTAGGCCCTAGGTAATGCCCTGAGCTCTGTCATTAGTCAAGCCTCAACTGTTACTCCAGTACATTTGGAAGGTAGGCCCTAGAAAAAGCCCTAAGCTCTGTCATTAGTTGAGGCTTACTGTTACTCCAGTACAAATGGAAGGTAGGCCCTAGATAAAGCCCTGAGCTCTGTCATTAGTCAAGCCTCAACTGTTACTCCAGTGCAGTTGGAAGGTAGGCCCTAGATAATGCCCTGAGATCTGTCATTAGTCAAGCCTCAACTGTTACTCCAGTACAGGTGGAAGGTAGGCCCTAGATAAAGCCCTGAGCTCTGTCATTAGTCAAGCGTCAACTGTTACTCCAGTACAGGTGGAAGGTAGGCCCTAGATAATGCCCTGAGCTCTGTCATTAGTCAAGCCTCAACTGTTACTCCAGTACAGGTGGAAGGTAGGCCCTAGATAAAGCCCTGAGCTCTGTCATTAGTCAAGCCTCAACTGTTACTCCAGTACAGGTGGAAGGTAGGCCCTAGATAATGCCCTGAGCTCTGTCATTAATCAGGCCTCAACTGTGTTTCCAGTACAAGTGGAAGGTAGGCCCTAGATAATGCCCTGAGCTCTGTCATTAGTCAAGCCTCAACTGTTACTCCAGTACAGGTGGAAGGTAGGCCCTAGATAATGCCCTGAGCTCTGTCATTAGTCAGGCCTCTACTGTTACTCCAGAACAGGTGGAAGGTAGGCCCTAGATACAGCCCTGAGCTCCGTTATTTGTCAAATATCAACTGTTACACCAGTACAGGTGGAAAGTAGGCCTTAGATAAGGCCCTGAGCTCTGTCATTAGTCAGGCCTCTTCTGTTACTTCAGAACAGGTGGAAGGTATCAGATAGAAGTTAGAACTACATCTACCAGAAATATTTCAAATTAAACATAAGAAATGGTTTAGTAAGGCTAAATGATAGCTTAATTTAGGTGAATTCTGTGATAGCTTAATTGAGGTGTATTCTGTGATTGAAATATTTTGCTGCTCATCATGCATCTGAGAATTAGTACATATGTGTACTCTAAAATTTAGCTGATAATTCTGTAATCAAACTAATCTGAGTAAAGAAAAAATTAAACTGGTCAGAACTTTGTTTATCAACAAAGCAGTCTAAGTTGAAGTATCAAGCTCCATTTCTGATGTGAATTAAATTACATTTCATACAACAAGAATTCTTTTTTAAAGCAATACTTCTCTCTCCACAGACAATGACACAAATCCTGAGAACGCCATCATCCCTCCAATGAACAAGGCGGCAGCCACACCTAGAGAAGTCTATAACATGGATGACAGTAAGTTATAGATGGATGACACTTTTCAGAGGAAAGTGTGTTTAGTTCTTACTTGATTTATTTGCATATTAATACATCTAACAGATTTTATGCAAATATTTACATTTGGATCATTAATTTTTTTAAAAAGTGATGATAGAAATTAATGGCTAAGGCAACAGTAAATCTTGCTGAATGCTGATAGGGTTGAAAATAATCTGGACTTGGACACCTTGTTTCACTTGCAGTTGTGCATCCTAATGATAAACAGGCAACAGAGGAGGCCTCCAGGGTTTTCTTTGATGCCACGATGGATGACATCCAGCAATGGAGAAAAGAAAACAAGTAAGGCTAGATTTGATTGGTCTTTCATGTTCTGTCGAAATATTAAGGCTAGATTTGATAGGTCGCATTCTGCTGAAATATTGACTACAGCCAATCATTTGACAGCATTATTAAAGCAATATGAGCTGTATGTTTGACATCGGAAAAAATGTTGCAAATTTGTAATTAACTATTTCAATAACAGAAAAATAGAACATTTATAAACTTCTGTTGTTCATATTTGCTATGAAAGAACATTTTATACGCTTTGATTGAAGCAAAATTGAATTATTGTCGTCCTGTACAGTAATGATTTCTTATATAATACTGTATATTCGGTTGTACAGAAATATTTCTTCTGAAACATTTTTAAACTTTATTTTGGTTTAATTGATCATAAGGGTTTAGATTATGTACAGATAAATCATAATAACGCATTTTACCAGCAAAATAAAATTCTCAAAAATGCAGCTCATATTGCTTTAAGTGAAAGTATTTGTAAGCAGTTTTGACTGTCTGGTGTTAAAAATAACAATAGTTTTGATTTAATGCATGAAAGGAGATTTGAATACAAATAAACATATTTAAATGGAACATTTCTTGGCATGTTTCAGGTATCCACAACAAATACTCTCCCTGTTGTTCATATTTGCTATGAATGTCAAAGTCTTGAGGAGCGCCTGTACAGAATGCATATAATACTGTATATTCGCAACATACATCACATACTTGTACTACCTAATACACCTACACAACCGCAATCCCAAGCAGCTAAGAGAGAAAGGCGAGTACAGAACAGAGCAAGCAACATAATGTACATCACATATTTGTACATGTACTACTTAATACAAGCAACATACACACACCTTAAACACCACACAACCGCAATCCCAAGCAGCTAAGAGAGAAAGGCGAGTACAGAACAGAGCAAGCAACATAATGTACATCACATATTTGTACATGTACTACTTAATTTGATCAGTTTGTTCGTCCGTCCGTCTTGTCCTGAGCATATCTTCTCTTTCCTTGGTCGAATCTGGCTAATACTTCACCTACAGAGTGCCTTTAGGTAATGAGTGTGCAGTGACCTTGAACCATGTTTTTAGGTCAAAGGTCAAGGTCATAGCAAAATTACCCCGGTATTTGAAAAATCCTTGTTCAGAGCATTTCTTCTCTCCCCTTTTACCAATGTGGCTCATACTTCACTCACAGAGTGCTGTTGGTCAATGAATATGCAGTGACCTTAAACCATGTTTCTAGGTCAAAGGTCAAGGTCATAGCAGAATTTTATGAAAAATCCTTGTTCGGAGCATATCTTCTCTCCCCTTTTTCCAATGTGGCTCATACTTCAATCACAGAATGCTGTTGGTCAATGAATGTGCAGTGACCTTGAACCATGTTTCTAGGTCAAAGGTTAAGGTCATAGCAGAATTACTGTAGAAAACTGGTGTGGAGCATATTTTCTCACCTATCGGTCCATTGTGGCTCATACTTCACCCACAGAGTGCTATTGGTCAGTGAATGAGCAGTGACCTTGAACAAAGTTTCTAGGTCAAGGGTCAAGGTCAAAAATAGCGTCTATGTTTAAAATCTTTATTCGGTTCATAATTTCTTTCCCTTAAGTCCACTCAGCCTTAAACAAATTGACTGGGTATGGAGGATTTGTGATTTTCCTTCCATATTTTGATAGAGGATATGAAACAATTTTCTTAGAGGATACATTTCTAAAAATTTTTTAATTGAATTATTTTTCAGGGAGTACCGGGGTAGTTACTTTTTGTCCCCTTTAATCTCAAACACCTTCAAAATAAACCCTTTTCAGCTACCTTAAATTTTCATGTTCATTGCTAAAAGCGGGGCCCTTTGAGATGGCCACCGTCTCAATGATATCTAGTTTCCACTTAGTTTCATTAATAATGTACAGTGAAATCACAGGCACCTGACGTTACTTATTTTTCTTTTAATAAAAATAAATAACGTCAGGTGCCTGTGAGTGAAATTGTCAATACAAAACAAATTATATGATAACTGCCTATCAAAGAGGTCTTTCAAAAAAGACATTCAAGTGCTTGGTAGACATTATTGATGGGAGTCTGGAAACCATTATCATTTTACCACATATAATTTTTTTTTGTTCTTGACCTTT